>NC_068958.1:14272983-14507086 GCF_026419915.1 Harpia harpyja
TGGGAGAAAGAGGCGGACGTTTGCCCTTCTCGGCAAGAGGCTCTGCGCGGCGAGCGCCATGAGATGTTGCGTCTCTGGGAGAGCACAGATCCCCAGTGCTCTTGTGCCTGTAGATAGGGCGCAGGGCACCGTGAAGAGCAGCAAGAGCTTTCCAGGGCTGGGCCCTTCCTTGTCGGAGAAGGAGCCGGACGTTTGCCTTTCGGCAAGAGGCTCTGCCGCGGCCGAGCGCCATGAGGATGTTGCGTCTCTGGGAAAGCACAGATCCCCACTGCTGCTGTGCCTGTAGATAGGGCGCCAAGGCACCATGAAGAGCAGCAAGAGCTTTCAGGCTGGGCCCTTCCTTGTGGGAGAAGGAGCCGGACGTTTGCCCTATCGGCAAGAAGCTGTCCCGCGGCCGAGCGCCATTGAGATGTTGCGTCTCTGGGAAAGCACAGATCCCCAGTGCTCTTGTGCCTGTAGATAGGGCGCCAAGGCACCGTGAAGAGCAGCAAGAGCTTTCAGGGCTGGGCCCTTCCGTGTGGGAGAAAGAGCCGGACGTTTGCGTTCTCGGCAAGAGGCTCTGCCGCGGCCGAGCGCCATGAGATGTTGCGTCTCTGGGAAAGCACAGATCCCCACTGCTGCTGTGCCTGTAGATAGGGCGCCAAGGCACCGTGAAGAGCAGCAAGAGCTTTCAGGGCTGGGCCCTTCCTTGTGGGAGAAGGAGCCGGACGTTTGCCTTTTCGGCAAGAGGCCTCTGCCGCGGCCGAGCGCCATGAGATGTTGCGTCTCTGGGAAAGCACAGATCCCCACTTCTGCTGTGCCTGTAGATAGGGCGCCAAGGCACCGTGAAGAGCAGCAAGAGCTTTCAGGGCTGGGCCCTTCCTTGTGGGAGAAGGAGCCGGACGTTTGCCTTTTCGCAAGAGGCTCTGCCGCGGCCGAGCGCCATGAGATGTTGCGTCTCTGGGAAAGCACAGATCCCCACTGCTCTTGTGCCTGTAGATAGGGCGCCAAGGCACCGTGAAGAGCAGCAAGAGCTTTCAGGGCTGGGCCCTTCCTTGTGGGAGAAGGAGCCGGACTTTTGCCTTTTCGGCAAGAGGCTCCTGCCGCGGCCGAGCGCCATGAGATGTTGCGTCTCTGGGAAAGCACAGATCCCCACTGCTGCTGTGCCTGTAGATAGGGCGCCAAGGCACCGTGAAGAGCAGCAAGAGCTTTCAGGGCTGGGCCCTTCATGTGGGAGAAGGAGCCGGACGTTTGCCTTTTCGGCAAGAGGCTCTGCCGCGGCCGAGCGCCATGAGATGTTGCGTCTCTGGGAAAGCACAGATCCCCACTGCTCTTGTGCCTGTAGATAGGGCGCCAAGGCACCGTGAAGAGCAGCAAGAGCTTTCAGGGCTGGGCCCTTCCTTGTGGGAGAAGGAGCCGGACGTTTGCCTTTTCGGCAAGAGGCTCTGCCGCGGCCGAGCGCCATGAGATCTTGCGTCTCTGGGAAAGCACACATCCCCACTTCTGCTGTGCCTGTAGATAGGGCGCCAAGGCACCGTGAAGAGCAGCAAGAGCTTTCAGGGCTGGGCCCTTCCTTGTGGGAGAAGGAGCTGGACGTTTGCCTTTTTCGGCAAGAGGCCTCTGCCGCGGCCGAGCGCCATGAGATCTTGCGTCTCTGGGGAAAGCACAGATCCCCACTGCTGTTGTGCCTGGTAGATAGGGCGCCAAGGGCACCGTGAAGAGCAGCAAGAGCTTTCAGGGCTGGGCCCTTCCTTGTGGGAGAAGGAGCCGGACGTTTGCCTTTTCGGCAAGAGGCTCTGCCGCGGCCGAGCGCCATGAGATGTTGCGTCTCTGGGAAAGCACAGATCCCCACTGCTGCTGTGCCTGTACCTAGGGCGCCAAGGCACCGTGAAGAGCAGCAAGAGCTTTCAGGGCTTGGGTCCTTCCTTGTGGGAGAAGGAGCCGGACGTTTGCCTTTTCGGCAAGAGGCTCTGCCGCGGCCGAGCGCCATGAGATGTGCGTCTCTGGAAAGCACAGATCCCCACTGCTGCTGTGCCTGTAGATAGGGCGCCAAGGCACCGTGAAGAGCAGCAAGAGCTTTCAGGGCTGGGCCCTTCCTTGTGGGAGAAGGAGCCGGACGTTTGCCTTTTCGGCAAGAGGCGCTGCCGCGGCCGAGGCGCCATGAGATCTTGCGTCTCTGGGAAAGCACACATCCCCACTTCTGCTGTGCCTGTAGATAGGGCGCCAAGGCACCGTGAAGAGCAGCAAGAGCTTTCAGGGCTGGGCCCTTCCTTGTGGGAGAAGGAGCTGGACGTTTGCCTTTTCGGCAAGAGGCTCTGCCGCGGCCGAGCGGCCATGAGATGTTGCGTCTCTGGGAAAGCACAGATCCCCACTGCTGTTGTGCCTGTAGATAGGGCGCCAAGGCACGTGAAGAGCAGCAAGAGCTTTCAGGGCTGGGCCCTTCCTTGTGGGAGAAAGAGCCGGACGTTTGCCTTCTCGGCAAGAGGCTCTGCCGCGGCCGAGCGCCATGAGATGTTGCGTCTCTGGGAGAGCACAGATCCCCAGTGCTCTTGTGCCTGTAGATAGGGCGCCAAGGCACGTGAAGAGCAGCAAGAGCTTTCAGGGCTGGGCCCTTCCTTGTGGGAGAAGGAGCCGGACGTTTGCCTTTTCGGCAAGAGGCTCTGCCGCGGCCGAGCGCCATGAGATGTTGCGTCTCTGGGGAAAGCACAGATCCCCACTGCTGCTGTGCCTGTAGATAGGGGCGCCAAGGCACCATGAAGAGCAGCAAGAGCTTTCAGGGCTGGGCCCTTCCTTGTGGGAGAAGGAGCGGACGTTTGCCCTATCGGCAAGAAGCTGTCCCGCGGCCGAGCGCCATGAGATGTTGCGTCTCTGGGAAAGCACAGATCCCCAGTGCTCTTGTGCCTGTAGATAGGGCGCCAAAGGCACCGTGAAGAGCAGCAAGAGCTTTCAGGGCTGGGGCCCTTCCTTGTGGGAGAAAGAGCCGGACGTTTGCGTTCTCGCAAGGAGGCTCTGCGCGCCGGCCGAGCGCCATGAGATGTTGCGTCTCTGGGAAAGCACAGATCCCACTGCTGCTGTGCCTGTAGATAGGGCGCCAAGGCACCGTGAAGAGCAGCAAGAGCTTTCAGGGCTGGGCCCTTCCTTGTGGGAGAAGGAGCCGGACGTTTGCCTTTTCGGCAAGAGGCTCTGCCGCGGCCGAGCGCCATGAGATGTTGCGTCTCTGGGAAAGCACAGATCCCCACTTCTGCTGTGCCTGTAGATAGGGCGCCAAGGCACCGTGAAGAGCAGCAAGAGCTTTCAGGGCTGGGCCCTTCCTTGTGGGAGAAGGAGCCGGACGTTTGCCCTTTTCGGCAAGAGGCTCTGCCGCGGCCGAGCGCCATGAGATGTTGCGTCTCTGGGAAAGCACAGATCCCCACTGCTCTTGTGCCTGTAGATAGGGCGCCAAGGCACCGTGAAGAGCAGCAAGAGCTTTCAGGGCTGGGCCCTTCCTTGTGGGAGAAGGAGCCGGACTTTTGCCTTTTCGGCAAGAGGCTCTGCCGCGGCCGAGCGCCATGAGATGTTGGCGTCTCTGGGAAAGCACAGATCCCCACTGCTGCTGTGCCTGTAGATAGGGCGCCAAGGCACCGTGAAGAGCAGCAAGAGCTTTCAGGGCTGGGCCCTTCCTTGTGGAGAAGGAGCCGGACGTTTGCCTTTTCGGCAAGAGGCTCTGCCGCGGCCGAGCGCCATGAGATGTTGCGTCTCTGGGAAAGCACACATCCCCACTGCTCTTGTGCCTGTAGATAGGGCGCCAAGGCACCGTGAAGAGCAGCAAGAGCTTTCAGGGCTGGGCCCTTCCTTGTGGGAGAAGGAGCCGGACGTTTGCCTTTTCGGCAAGAGGCTCTGCCGCGGCCGAGCGCCATGAGATCTTGCGTCTCTGGGAAAGCACACATCCCCACTTCTGCTGTGCCTGTAGATAGGGCGCCAAGGCACCGTGAAGAGCAGCAAGAGCTTTCAGGGCTGGGCCCTTCCTTGTGGGAGAAGGAGCTGGACGTTTTGCCTTTTCGGCAAGAGGCTCTGCCGCGGCCGAGCGCCATGAGATGTTGCGTCTCTGGGAAAGCACACATCCCCACTGCTCTTGTGCCTGTAGATAGGGCGCCAAGGCACCGTGAAGAGCAGGCAAGAGCTTTCAGGGCTGGGCCCTTCCTTGTGGGAGAAGGGAGCCGGACGTTTGCCTTTTCGGCAAGAGGCTCTGCCGCGGCCGAGCGCCATGAGATGTTGCGTCTCTGGGAAAGCACAGATCCCCACTGTGCTGTGCCTGTACATAGGGCGCCAAGGCACCGTGAAGAGCAGCAAGAGCTTTCAGGGCTGGGTCCTTCCTTGTGGGAGAAGGAGCCGGACGTTTGCCTTTTCGGCAAGAGGCTCTGCCGCGGCCGAGCGCCATGAGATGTTGCGTCTCTGGAAAGCACAGATCCCCACTGCTGCTGTGCCTGTAGATAGGGCGCCAAGGCACCGTGAAGAGCAGCAAGAGCTTTCAGGGCTGGGCCCTTCCTTGTGGGAGAAGGAGACGGACGTTTGCCTTTTCGGCAAGAAGCTGTCCCGCGGCCGAGCGCCATGAGATGTTGCGTCTCTGGGAAAGCACACATCCCCACTGCTGCTGTGCCCTGTAGATAGGGCCGCCAAGGCACCGTGAAGAGCAGCAAGAGCTTTCAGGGCTGGGCCCTTCCTTGTGGGAGAAGGAGACGGACGTTTGCCTTTTCGGCAAGAAGCTGTCCCGCGGCCGAGCGCCATGAGATGTTGCGTCTCTGGGAAAGCACACATCCCCACTGCTGCTGTGCCTGTAGATAGGGCGCCAAGGCACCGTGAAGAGCAGCAAGAGCTTTCAGGGCTGGCCCTTCCTTGTGGGAGAAGGAGCCGGACGTTTGCCTTCTCGGCAAGAGGCTCTGCCGCGGCCGAGCGCCATGAGATGTTGCGTCTCTGGGAAAGCACACATCCCCACTGCTGCTGTGCCTATAGATAGGGCGCCAAGGCACCGTGAAGAGCAGCAAGAGCTTTCAGGGCTGGGCCCTTCCTTGTGGGAGAAGGAGCCGGACGTTTGCCCTATCGGCAAGAAGCTGTCCCGCGGCCGAGCGCCATGAGATGTTGCGTCTCTGGGAAAGCACAGATCCCCACTGCTCTTGTGCCTGTAGATAGGGCGCCAAGGCACCGTGAAGAGCAGCAAGAGCTTTCAGGGCTGGGCCTTCCTTGTGGGAGAAAGAGCCGGACGTTTGCCTTTTCGGCAAGAGTCTCTGCCGCGGCCGAGCGCCATGAGATCTTGCGTCTCTGGGAGAGCACAGATCCCACTGCTGCTGTGCCTGTAGATAGGGCGCCAAGGCACCGTGAAGAGCAGCAAGAGCTTTCAGGGCTGGGCCCTTCCTTGTGGGAGAAGGAGCCGGACGTTTGCCTTTTCGCAAGAGGCTCTGCCGCGGCCGAGCGCCATGAGATGTTGCGTCTCTGGGAAAGCACAGATCCCACTGCTGCTGTGCCTGTAGATAGGGCGCCAAGGCACCGTGAAGAGCAGCAAGACCTTTCAGGGCTGGGCCCTTCCTTGTGGCAGAAGGAGCCGGACGTTTGCCTTTTCGGCAAGAGGCTCTGCCGCGGCCGAGCGCCATGAGATGTTGCGTCTCTGGGAAAGCACAGATCCCCACTTCTGCTGTGCCTGTAGATAGGGCGCCAAGGCACCGTGAAGAGCAGCAAGAGCTTTCAGGGCTGGCCCTTCCTTGTGGGAGAAGGAGCCGGACGTTTGCCTTTTCGGCAAGAGGCTCGGCCGCGGGCCGAGCGCCATGAGATGTTGCGTCTCTGGGAAAGCACAGATCCCCACTGCTGCTGTGCCTGTAGATAGGGCGCGGTGAAGAGCAGCAAGAGCTTTCAGGGCTGGGCCCTTCCTTGTGGGAGAAGGAGACGGACGTTTGCCTTTTCGGCAAGAAGCTGTCCCGCGGACCGAGCGCCATGAGATGTTGCGTCTCTGGGAAAGCACACATCCCCACTGCTGCTGTGCCTGTAGATAGGGCGCCAAGGCACCGTGAAGAGCAGCAAGAGCTTTCAGGGCTGGGCCCTTCCTTGTGGGAGAAGGAGACGGACGTTTGCCTTTTCGGCAAGAAGCTGTGCCGCGGCCGAGCGCCATGAGATGTTGCGTCTCTGGGAGAGCACAGATCCCCAGTGCTCTTGTGCCTGTAGATAGGGCGCCAAGGCACCGTGAAGAGCAGCAAGAGCTTTCAGGGCTGGGCCCTTCCTTGTGGGAGAAGGAGCCGGACGTTTGCCTTTTCGGCAAGAGGCTCTGCCGCGGCCCGAGCGCCATGAGATGTTGCGTCTCTGGGAAAGCACAGATCCCCACTGCTGCTGTGCCTGTAGATAGGGCGCCAAGGCACCGTGAAGAGCAGCAAGAGCTTTCAGGGCTGGGCCCTTCCTTGTGGGAGAAGGAGCCGGACGTTTGCCTTTTCGGCAAGAGGCTCTGCCGCGGCCGAGCGCCATGAGATGTTGCGTCTCTGGGAAAGCACAGATCCCCACTGCTGCTGTGCCTGTAGATAGGGCGCCAAGGCACCGTGAAGAGCAGCAAGAGCTTTCAGGGCTGGGCCCTTCCTTGTGGGAGAAGGAAGAAGGAGCCGGACGTTTGCCCTATCGGCAAGAAGCTGTCCCGCGGCCGAGCGCCATGAGATGTTGCGTCTCTGGGAAAGCACAGATCCCCACTGCTCTTGTGCCTGTAGATAGGGCTCCAAGGCACCGTGAAGAGCAGCAAGAGCTTTCAGGGCTGGGCCCTTCCTTGTGGGAGAAGGAGCTGGACGTTTGCCTTTTCGGCAAGAGGCTCTGCCGCGGCCGAGCGCCATGAGATGTTGCGTCTCTGGGAAAGCACAGATCCCCACTGCTCTTGTGCCTGTAGATAGGGCGCCAAGGCACCGTGAAGAGCAGCAAGAGCTTTCAGGGCTGGGCCCTTCCTTGTGGGAGAAGGAGCCGGACGTTTGCCTTTTCGGCAAGAGGCTCTGCCGCGGCCGAGCGCCATGAGATGTTGCGTCTCTGGGAAAGCACACATCCCCACTGCTCTTGTGCCTGTAGATAGGGCGCCAAGGCACCGTGAAGAGCAGCAAGAGCTTTCAGGGCTGGGCCCTTCCTTGTGGGAGAAGGAGCCGGACGTTTGCCTTTTCGGCAAGAGGCTCTGCCGCGGCCGAGCGCCATGAGATGTTGCGTCTCTGGGAAAGCACACATCCCCACTGCTGCTGTGCCTATAGATAGGGCGCCAAGGCACCGTGAAGAGCAGCAAAAGCTTTCAGGGCTGGGCCCTTCCTTGTGGGAGAAGGAGCCGGACGTTTGCCCTATCGGCAAGAAGCTGTCCCGCGGGCCGAGCGCCATGAGATGTTGCGTCTCTGGGAAAGCACAGATCCCCACTGCTCTTGTGCCTGTAGATAGGGCGCCAAGGCACCGTGAAGAGCAGCAAGAGCTTTCAGGGCTGGGCCCTTGCTTGTGGGAGAAAGAGCCGGACGTTTTGCCTTCTCGGCAAGAGGCTCTGCCGCGGCCGAGCGCCATGAGATCTTGCGTCTCTGGGAGAGCACAGATCCCCACTGCTGCTGTGCCTGTAGATAGGGCGCCAAGGCACCGTGAAGAGCAGCAAGAGCTTTCAGGGCTGGGCCCTTCCTTGTGGGAGAAGGAGCCGGACGTTTGCCTTTTCGGCAAGAGGCTGTGCCGCGGCCGAGCGCCATGAGATGTTGCGTCTCTGGGAAAGCACAGATCCCCACTGCTGCTGTGCCTGTAGATAGGGCGCCAAGGCACCGTGAAGAGCAGCAAGACCTTTCAGGGCTGGGCCCTTCCTTGTGGGAGAAGGAGCCGACGTTGCCTTTTCGGCAAGAGGCTCTGCCGCGGCCGAGCGCCATGAGATGTTGCGTCTCTGGGAAAGCACAGATCCCCACTTCTGCTGTGCCTGTAGATAGGGCGCCAAGGCACCGTGAAGAGCAGCAAGAGCTTTCAGGGCTGGGCCCTTCCTTGTGGGAGAAGGAGCCGGACGTTTGCCTTTTCGGCAAGAGGCTCGGCCGCGGCCGAGCGCCATGAGATGTTGCGTCTCTGGGAAAGCACAGATCCCCACTGCTGCTGTGCCTGTAGATAGGGCGCCAAGGCACCGTGAAGAGCAGCAAGAGCTTTCAGGGCTGGGCCCTTCCTTGTGGGAGAAGGAGACGGACGTTTGCCTTTTCGGCAAGAAGCTGTCCCGCGGCCGAGCGCCATGAGATGTTGCGTCTCTGGGAAAGCACACATCCCCACTGCTGCTGTGCCTGTAGATAGGGCGCCAAGGCACCGTGAAGAGCAGCAAGAGCTTTCAGGGCTGGGCCCTTCCTTGTGGGAGAAGGAGCCGGACGTTTGCCTTTTCGGCAAGAAGCTGTGCCGCGGCCGAGCGCCATGAGATGTTGCGTCTCTGGGAGAGCACAGATCCCCAGTGCTCTTGTGCCTGTAGATAGGGCGCCAAGGCACCGTGAAGAGCAGCAAGAGCTTTCAGGGCTGGGCCTTCCTTGTGGGAGAAGGAGCCGGACGTTTGCCTTTCGGCAAGAGGCTCTGCCGCGGCCGAGCGCCATGAGATGTTGCGTCTCTGGGAAAGCACAGATCCCCACCTGCTGCTGTGCCTGTAGATAGGGCGCCAAGGCACCGTGAAGAGCAGCAAGAGCTTTCAGGGCTGGGCCCTTCCTTGTGGGAGAAGGAGCCGGACGTTTGCCTTTTCGGCAAGAGGCTCTGCCGCGGCCGAGCGCCATGAGATGTTGCGTCTCTGGGAAAGCACAGATCCCCACTGCTGCTGTGCCTGTAGATAGGGCGCCAAGGCACCGTGAAGAGCAGCAAGAGCTTTCAGGGCTGGGCCCTTCCTTGTGGGAGAAGGAGCCGGACGTTTGCCCTATCGGCAAGAAGCTGTCCCGCGGCCGAGCGCCATGAGATGTTGCGTCTCTGGGAAAGCAACAGATCCCCACTGCTCTTGTGCCTGTAGATAGGGCTCCAAGGCACCGTGAAGAGCAGCAAGAGCTTTCAGGGCTGGGCCCTTCCTTGTGGGAGAAGGAGCTGGACGTTTGCCTTTTCGGCAAGAGGCTCTGCCGCGGCCGGAGCGCCATGAGATGTTGCGTCTCTGGGAAAGCACAGATCCCCACTGCTCTTGTGCCTGTAGATAGGGCGCCAAGGCACCGTGAAGAGCAGCAAGAGCTTTCAGGGCTGGGCCCTTCCTTGTGGGAGAAGGAGCCGGACGTTTGCCTTTTCGGCAAGAGGCTCTGCCGCGGCCGAGCGCCATGAGATGTTGCGTCTCTGGGAAAGCACACATCCCCACTGCTCTTGTGCCTGTAGATAGGGCGCCAAGGCACCGTGAAGAGCAGCAAGAGCTTTCAGGGCTGGGCCCTTCCTTGTGGGAGAAGGAGCCGGACGTTTGCCTTTTCGGCAAGAGGCTCTGCCGCGGCGAGCGCCATGAGATGTTGCGTCTCTGGGAAAGCACAGATCCCCACTGCTGCTGTGCCTGTAGATAGGGCGCCAAGGCACCGTGAAGAGCAGCAAGAGCTTTCAGGGCTGGGCCCTTCCTTGTGGAGAAGGAGCCGGACGTTTGCCTTTTCGGCAAGAGGCTCTGCCGCGGCCGAGCGCCATGAGATCTTGCGTCTCTGGGAAAGCACACATCCCCACTGCTGCTGTGCCTGTAGATAGGGCGCAAGGCACCGTGAAGAGCAGCAAGAGCTTTCAGGGCTGGGCCCTTCCTTGTGGGAGAAGGAGCCGGACGTTTGCCTTTTCGGCAAGAGGCTCTGCCGCGGCCCGAGCGCCATGAGATGTTGCGTCTCTGGGAAAGCACAGATCCCCACTGCTGTTGTGCCTGTAGATAGGGCGCCAAGGCACCGTGAAGAGCAGCAAGAGCTTTCAGGGCTGGGCCCTTCCTTGTGGGAGAAGGAGCCGGACGTTTGCCTTTTCGGCAAGAGGCTCTGCCGCGGCCGAGCGCCATGAGATCTTGCGTCTCTGGGAAAGCACACATCCCCACTTCTGCTGTGCCTGTAGATAGGGCGCCAAGGCACCGTGAAGAGCAGCAAGAGCTTTCAGGGCTGGGCCCTTCCTTGTGGGAGAAGGAGCTGGACGTTTGCCTTTTTGGCAAGAGGCTCTGCCGCGGCCCGAGCGCCATGAGATGTTGCGTCTCTGGGAAAGCACAGATCCCCACTGCTGTTGTGCCTGTAGATAGGGCGCCAAGGCACCGTGAAGAGCAGCAAGAGCTTTCAGGGCTGGCCCTTCCTTGTGGGAGAAGGAGCCGGACGTTTGCCTTTTCGGCAAGAGGCTCTGCCGCGGCCGAGCGCCATGAGATGTTGCGTCTCTGGGAAAGCACAGATCCCCACTTCTGCTGTGCCTGTAGATAGGGCGCCAAGGCACCGTGAAGAGCAGCAAGAGCTTTCAGGGCTGAGCCCTTCCTTGTGGGAGAAGGAGCCGGACGTTTGCCTTTTCGGCAAGAGGCTCTGCCGCGGCCGAGCGCCATGAGATGTTGCGTCTCTGGGAAAGCCAGATCCCCACTGCTGCTGTGCCTGTACATAGGGCGCCAAGGCACCGTGAAGAGCAGCAAGAGCTTTCAGGGCTGGGCCCTTCCTTGTGGGAGAAGGAGACGGACGTTTGCCTTTTCGGCAAGAGGCTCGGCCGCGGCCGAGCGCCATGAGATGTTGCGTCTCTGGGAAAGCACACATCCCCACTGCTGCTGTGCCTGTAGATAGGGCGCCAAGGCACCGTGAAGAGCAGCAAGAGCTTTCAGGGCTGGGCCCTTCCTTGTGGGAGAAGGAGACGGACGTTTGCCTTTTCGGCAAGAAGCTGTCCCGCGGCCGAGCGCCATGAGATGTTGCGTCTCTGGGAAAGCACACATCCCCACTGCTGCTGTGCCTGTAGATAGGGCGCCAAGGCACCGTGAAGAGCAGCAAGAGCTTTCAGGGCTGGGCCCTTCCTTGTGGGAGAAGGAGACGGACGTTTGCCTTTTCGGCAAGAAGCTGTCCCGCGGCCGAGCGCCATGAGATGTTGCGTCTCTGGGAAAGCACAGATCCCCACTGCTGCTGTGCCTGTACATAGGGCGCCAAGGCACCGTGAAGAGCAGCAAGAGCTTTCAGGGCTGGGCCCTTCCTTGTGGGAGAAAGAGCCGGACGTTTGCCTTCTCGGCAAGAGGCTCTGCCGCGGCCGAGCGCCATGAGATGTTGCGTCTCTGGGAGAGCACAGATCCCCAGTGCTCTTGTGCCTGTAGATAGGGCGCCAAGGCACCGTGAAGAGCAGCAAGAGCTTTCAGGGCTGGCCCTTCCTTGTGGGAGAAGGAGCCGGACGTTTGCCTTTTCGGCAAGAGGCTCTGCCGCGGCCGAGCGCCATGAGATGTTGCGTCTCTGGGAAAGCACACATCCCCACTGCTGCTGTGCCTGTAGATAGGGCGCCAAGGCACCGTGAAGAGCAGCAAGAGCTTTCAGGGCTGGGCCCTTCCTTGTGGGAGAAGGAGCCGGACGTTTGCCTTTTCGGCAAGAGGCTCTGCCGCGGCCGAGCGCCATGAGATGTTGCGTCTCTGGGAAAGCACAGATCCCCACTGCTGCTGTGCCTGTAGATAGGGCGCCAAGGCACCGTGAAGAGCAGCAAGAGCTTTCAGGGCTGGGCCCTTCCTTGTGGGAGAAGGAGACGGACGTTTGCCTTTTCGGCAAGAGGCTCTGCCGCGGCCGAGCGCCATGAGATGTTGCGTCTCTGGGAAAGCACAGATCCCCACTTCTGCTGTGCCTGTAGATAGGGCGCCAAGGCACCGTGAAGAGCAGCAAGAGCTTTCAGGGCTGGGCCCTTCCTTGTGGGAGAAGGAGCCGGACGTTTGCCTTTTCGGCAAGAGGCTCTGCCGCGGCCGAGCGCCATGAGATGTTGCATCTCTGGGAAAGCACAGATCCCCACTGCTGCTGTGCCTGTAGATAGGGCGCCAAGGCACCGTGAAGAGCAGCAAGAGCTTTCAGGGCTGGGCCCTTCCTTGTGGGAGAAGGAGACGGACGTTTGCCTTTTCGGCAAGAAGCTGTCCCGCGGCCGAGCGCCATGAGATGTTGCGTCTCTGGGAAAGCACACATCCCCACTGCTGCTGTGCCTGTAGATAGGGCGCCAAGGCACCGTGAAGAGCAGCAAGAGCTTTCAGGGCTGGGCCCTTCCTTGTGGGAGAAGGAGACGGACGTTTGCCTTTTCGGCAAGAAGCTGTCCCACGGCCGAGCGCCATGAGATGTTGCGTCTCTGGGAAAGCACACATCCCCACTGCTGCTGTGCCTGTAGATAGGGCGCCAAGGCACCGTGAAGAGCAGCAAGAGCTTTCAGGGCTGGGCCCTTCCTTGTGGGAGAAAGAGCCGGACGTTTGCCTTCTCGGCAAGAGGCTCTGCCGCGGCCGAGCGCCATGAGATGTTGCGTCTCTGGGAGAGCACAGATCCCCAGTGCTCTTGTGCCTGTAGATAGGGCGCCAAGGCACCGTGAAGAGCAGCAAGAGCTTTCAGGGCTGGGCCCTTCTTGTGGGAGAAGGAGCCGGACGTTTGCCTTTTCGGCAAGAGGCTCTGCCGCGGCCGAGCGCCATGAGATGTTGCGTCTCTGGGAAAGAACACATCCCCACTGCTGCTGTGCCTGTAGATAGGGCGCCAAGGCACCGTGAAGAGCAGCAAGAGCTTTCAGGGCTGGGCCCTTCCTTGTGGGAGAAGGAGCCGGACGTTTGCCTTTTCAGCAAGAGGCTCTGCCGCGGCCGAGCGCCATGAGATGTTGCGTCTCTGGGAAAGCACAGATCCCCACTGCTGCTGTGCCTGTAGATAGGGCGCCAAGGCACCGTGAAGAGCAGCAAGAGCTTTCAGGGCTGGGCCCTTCCTTGTGGGAGAAGGAGCTGGACGTTTGCCTTTTTGGCAAGAGGCTCTGCCGCGGCCGAGCGCCATGAGATGTTGCGTCTCTGGGAAAGCACAGATCCCCACTGCTCTTGTGCCTGTAGATAGGGCGCCAAGGCACCGTGAGAGCAGCAAGAGCTTTCAGGGCTGGGCCCTTCCTTGTGGGAGAAGGAGCCGGACGTTTGCCTTTTCGGCAAGAGGCTCTGCCGCGGCCGAGCGCCATGAGATGTTGCGTCTCTGGGAAAGCACAGATCCCCACTGCTCTTGTGCCTGTAGATAGGGCGCCAAGGCACCGTGAAGAGCAGCAAGAGCTTTTAGGGCTGGGCCCTTCCTTGTGGGAGAAGGAGCCGGACTTTTGCCTTTTCGGCAAGAGGCTCTGCCGCGGCCGAGCGCCATGAGATGTTGCGTCTCTGGGAAAGCACAGATCCCCACTGCTGCTGTGCCTGTAGATAGGGCGCCAAGGCACCGTGAAGAGCAGCAAGAGCTTTCAGGGCTGGGCCCTTCATGTGGGAGAAGGAGCCGGACGTTTGCCTTTTCGGCAAGAGGCTCTGCCGCGGCCGAGCGCCATGAGATCTTGCGTCTCTGGGAAAGCACAGATCCCCACTGCTCTTGTGCCTTGAGATAGGGCGCCAAGGCACCGTGAAGAGCAGCAAGAGCTTTCAGGGCTGGGCCCTTCCTTGTGGGAGAAGGAGCCGGACGTTTGCCTTCTCGGCAAGAGGCTCTGCCGCGGCCGAGCGCCATGAGATGTTGCGTCTCTGGGAGAAGCACAGATCCCCACTGCTGCTGTGCCTGTAGATAGGGCGCCAAGGCACCGTGAAGAGCAGCAAGAGCTTTCAGGGCTGGGCCCTTCCTTGTGGGAGAAGGAGCCGGACGTTTGCCTTTTCGGCAAGAGGCTCTGCCGCGGCCGAGCGCCATGAGATGTTGCGCCTCTGGGAAAGCACAGATCCCCACTTCTGCTGTGCCTGTAGATAGGGCACCAAGGCACCGTGAAGAGCAGCAAGAGCTTTCAGGGCTGGGCCCTTCCTTGTGGGAGAAGGAGCCGGACGTTTGCCTTTTCGGCAAGAGGCTCTGCCGCGGCCGAGCGCCATGAGATGTTGCGTCTCTGGGAGAGCACAGATCCCCAGTGCTCTTGTGCCTGTAGATAGGGCGCCAAGGCACTGTGAAGAGCAGCAAGAGCTTTCAGGCTGGGCCCTTCCTTGTGGGAGAAGGAGCCGGACGTTTGCCTTTTCGGCAAGAGGCTCTGCCGCGGCCGAGCGCCATGAGATGTTGCGTCTCTGGGAAAGCACACATCCCCACTGCTGCTGTGCCTGTAGATAGGGCGCCAAGGCACCGTGAAGAGCAGCAAGAGCTTTCAGGGCTGGGCCCTTCCTTGTGGGAGAAGGAGCCGGACGTTTGCCTTTTCGGCAAGAGGCTCTGCCGCGGCCGAGCGCCATGAGATGTTGCGTCTCTGGGAAAGCACAGATCCCCACTGCTGCTGTGCCTGTAGATAGGGCGCCAAGGCACCGTGAAGAGCAGCAAGAGCTTTCAGGGCTGGGCCCTTCGTTGTGGGAGAAGGAGCCGGACGTTTGCCTTTTCGGCAAGAGGCTCTGCCGCGTCCCGAGCGCCATGAGATGTTGCGTCTCTGGGAAAGCACAGATCCCCACTGCTGCTGTGCCTGTAGATAGGGCGCCAAGGCACCGTGAAGAGCAGCAAGAGCTTTCAGGGCTGGGCCCTTCCTTGTGGGAGAAGGAGCCGGACGTTTGCCTTTTCGGCAAGAGGCTCTGCCGTGGACGAGCGCCATGAGATGTTGCGTCTCTGGGAAAGCACAGATCCCCACTGCTCTTGTGCCTGTAGATAGGGCGCCAAGGCACCGTGAAGAGCAGCAAGAGCTTTCAGGGCTGGGCCCTTCCTTGTGGGAGAAGGAGCCGGACGTTTGCCTTTTCGGCAAGAGGCTCTGCCGCGGCCGAGCGCCATGAGATGTTGCGTCTCTGGGAAAGCACAGATCCCCACTGCTGCTGTGCCTGTAGATAGGGCGCCAAGGCACCGTGAAGAGCAGCAAGAGCTTTCAGGGCTGGGCCCTTCCTTGTGGGAGAAGGAGCCGGACGTTTGCCTTTTCGGCAAGAGGCTCTGCCGCGGCCGAGCGCCATGAGATGTTGCGTCTCTGGGAAAGCACACATCCCCACTGCTGCTGTGCCTGTAGATAGGGCGCCAAGGCACCCTGTAGAGCAGCAAGAGCTTTCAGGGCTGGGCCCTTCATGTGGGAGAAGGAGCCGGACGTTTGCCTTTTCGGCAAGAGGCTCTGCCGCGGCCGAGCGCCATGAGATGTTGCGTCTCTGGGAAAGCACAGATCCCCAGTGCTCTTGTGCCTGTAGATAGGGCGCCAAGGCACCGTGAAGAGCAGCAAGAGCTTTCAGGGCTGGGCCCTTCCTTGTGGGAGAAGGAGCCGGACGTTTGCCTTCTCGGCAAGAGGCTCTGCCGCGGCCGAGTGCCATGAGATGTTGCGTCTCTGGGAACGCAGAGATCCCCACTGCTGCTGTGCCTGTAGATAGGGCGCCAAGGCACCGTGAAGAGCAGCAAGAGCTTTCAGGGCTGGGCCCTTCCTTGTGGGAGAAAGAGCCGGACGTTTGCCTTCTCGGCAAGAGGCTCTGCCGCGGCCGAGCGCCATGAGATGTTGCGTCTCTGGGAAAGCACAGATCCCCACTGCTGTTGTGCCTGTAGATAGGGCGCCAAGGCACCGTGAAGAGCAGCAAGAGCTTTCAGGGCTGGGCCCTTCCTTGTGGGAGAAGGAGCCGGACGTTTGCCTTTTCGGCAAGAGGCTCTGCCGCGGCCGAGCGCCATGAGATGTTGCGTCTCTGGGAAAGCACAGATCCCCACTTCTGCTGTGCCTGTAGATAGGGCGCCAAGGCACCGTGAAGAGCAGCAAGAGCTTTCAGGGCTGAGCCCTTCCTTGTGGGAGAAGGAGCCGGACGTTTGCCTTTTCGGCAAGAGGCTCTGCCGCGGCCGAGCGCCATGAGATGTTGCGTCTCTGGGAAAGCACAGATCCCCACTGCTGCTGTGCCTGTACATAGGGCGCCAAGGCACCGTGAAGAGCAGCAAGAGCTTTCAGGGCTGGGCCCTTCCTTGTGGGAGAAGGAGCCGGACGTTTGCCTTTTCGGCAAGAGGCTCGGCCGCGGCCGAGCGCCATGAGATGTTGCGTCTCTGGGAAAGCACACATCCCCACTGCTGCTGTGCCTGTAGATAGGGCGCCAAGGCACCGTGAAGAGCAGCAAGAGCTTTCAGGGCTGGGCCCTTCCTTGTGGGAGAAGGAGACGGACGTTTGCCTTTTCGGCAAGAAGCTGTCCCGCGGCCGAGCGCCATGAGATGTTGCGTCTCTGGGAAAGCACACATCCCCACTGCTGCTGTGCCTGTAGATAGGGCGCCAAGGCACCGTGAAGAGCAGCAAGAGCTTTCAGGGCTGGGCCCTTCCTTGTGGGAGAAGGAGACGGACGTTTGCCTTTTCGGCAAGAAGCTGTCCCGCGGCCGAGCGCCATGAGATGTTGCGTCTCTGGGAAAGCACAGATCCCCACTGCTGCTGTGCCTGTACATAGGGCGCCAAGGCACCGTGAAGAGCAGCAAGAGCTTTCAGGGCTGGGCCCTTCCTTGTGGGAGAAAGAGCCGGACGTTTGCCTTCTCGGCAAGAGGCTCTGCCGCGGCCGAGCGCCATGAGATGTTGCGTCTCTGGGAGAGCACAGATCCCCAGTGCTCTTGTGCCTGTAGATAGGGCGCCAAGGCACCGTGAAGAGCAGCAAGAGCTTTCAGGGCTGGGCCCTTCCTTGTGGGAGAAGGAGCCGGACGTTTGCCTTTTCGGCAAGAGCCTCTGCCGCGGCCGAGCGCCATGAGATGTTGCGTCTCTGGGAAAGCACACATCCCCACTGCTGCTGTGCCTGTAGATAGGGCGCCAAGGCACCGTGAAGAGCAGCAAGAGCTTTCAGGGCTGGGCCCTTCCTTGTGGGAGAAGGAGCCGGACGTTTGCCTTTTCGGCAAGAGGCTCTGCCGCGGCCGAGCGCCATGAGATCTTGCGTCTCTGGGAAAGCACAGATCCCCACTGCTGCTGTGCCTGTAGATAGGGCGCCAAGGCACCGTGAAGAGCAGCAAGAGCTTTCAGGGCTGGGCCCTTCCTTGTGGGAGAAGGAGCCGGACGTTTGCCTTTTCGGCAAGAGGCTCTGCCGCGGCCGAGCGCCATGAGATGTTGCGTCTCTGGGAAAGCACAGATCCCCACTTCTGCTGTGCCTGTAGATAGGGCGCCAAGGCACCGTGAAGAGCAGCAAGAGCTTTCAGGGCTGGGCCCTTCCTTGTGGGAGAAGGAGCCGGACGTTTGCCTTTTCGGCAAGAGGCTCTGCCGCGGCCGAGCGCCATGAGATGTTGCGTCTCTGGGAAAGCACAGATCCCCACTGCTGCTGTGCCTGTAGATAGGGCGCCAAGGCACCGTGAAGAGCAGCAAGAGCTTTCAGGGCTGGGCCCTTCCTTGTGGGAGAAGGAGACGGACGTTTGCCTTTTCGGCAAGAAGCTGTCCCGCGGCCGAGCGCCATGAGATGTTGCGTCTCTGGGAAAGCACACATCCCCACTGCTGCTGTGCCTGTAGATAGGGCGCCAAGGCACCGTGAAGAGCAGCAAGAGCTTTCAGGGCTGGGCCCTTCCTTGTGGGAGAAGGAGACGGACGTTTGCCTTTTCGGCAAGAAGCTGTCCCACGGCCGAGCGCCATGAGATGTTGCGTCTCTGGGAAAGCACACATCCCCACTGCTGCTGTGCCTGTAGATAGGGCGCCAAGGCACCGTGAAGAGCAGCAAGAGCTTTCAGGGCTGGGCCCTTCCTTGTGGGAGAAAGAGCCGGACGTTTGCCTTCTCGGCAAGAGGCTCTGCCGCGGCCGAGCGCCATGAGATGTTGCGTCTCTGGGAGAGCACAGATCCCCAGTGCTCTTGTGCCTGTAGATAGGGCGCCAAGGCACCGTGAAGAGCAGCAAGAGCTTTCAGGGCTGAGCCCTTCCTTGTGGGAGAAGGAGCCGGACGTTTGCCTTTTCGGCAAGAGGCTCTGCCGCGGCCGAGCGCCATGAGATGTTGCGTCTCTGGGAAAGCACAGATCCCCACTGCTGCTGTGCCTGTACATAGGGCGCCAAGGCACCGTGAAGAGCAGCAAGAGCTTTCAGGGCTGGGCCCTTCCTTGTGGGAGAAGGAGCCGGACGTTTGCCTTTTCGGCAAGAGGCTCGGCCGCGGCCGAGCGCCATGAGATGTTGCGTCTCTGGGAAAGCACACATCCCCACTGCTGCTGTGCCTGTAGATAGGGCGCCAAGGCACCGTGAAGAGCAGCAAGAGCTTTCAGGGCTGGGCCCTTCCTTGTGGGAGAAGGAGACGGACGTTTGCCTTTTCGGCAAGAAGCTGTCCCGCGGCTGAGCGCCATGAGATGTTGCGTCTCTGGGAAAGCACACATCCCCACTGCTGCTGTGCCTGTAGATAGGGCGCCAAGGCACCGTGAAGAGCAGCAAGAGCTTTCAGGGCTGGGCCCTTCCTTGTGGGAGAAGGAGACGGACGTTTGCCTTTTCGGCAAGAAGCTGTCCCGCGGCCGAGCGCCATGAGATGTTGCGTCTCTGGGAAAGCACAGATCCCCACTGCTGCTGTGCCTGTACATAGGGCGCCAAGGCACCGTGAAGAGCAGCAAGAGCTTTCAGGGCTGGGCCCTTCCTTGTGGGAGAAAGAGCCGGACGTTTGCCTTCTCGGCAAGAGGCTCTGCCGCGGCCGAGCGCCATGAGATGTTGCGTCTCTGGGAGAGCACAGATCCCCAGTGCTCTTGTGCCTGTAGATAGGGCGCCAAGGCACCGTGAAGAGCAGCAAGAGCTTTCAGGGCTGGGCCCTTCCTTGTGGGAGAAGGAGCCGGACGTTTGCCTTTTCGGCAAGAGGCTCTGCCGCGGCCGAGCGCCATGAGATGTTGCGTCTCTGGGAAAGCACACATCCCCACTGCTGCTGTGCCTGTAGATAGGGCGCCAAGGCACCGTGAAGAGCAGCAAGAGCTTTCAGGGCTGGGCCCTTCCTTGTGGGAGAAGGAGCCGGACGTTTGCCTTTTCGGCAAGAGGCTCTGCCGCGGCCGAGCGCCATGAGATGTTGCGTCTCTGGGAAAGCACAGATCCCCACTGCTGCTGTGCCTGTAGATAGGGCGCCAAGGCACCGTGAAGAGCAGCAAGAGCTTTCAGGGCTGGGCCCTTCCTTGTGGGAGAAGGAGACGGACGTTTGCCTTTTCGGCAAGAGGCTCTGCCGCGGCCGAGCGCCATGAGATGTTGCGTCTCTGGGAAAGCACAGATCCCCACTTCTGCTGTGCCTGTAGATAGGGCGCCAAGGCACCGTGAAGAGCAGCAAGAGCTTTCAGGGCTGGGCCCTTCCTTGTGGGAGAAGGAGCCGGACGTTTGCCTTTTCGGCAAGAGGCTCTGCCGCGGCCGAGCGCCATGAGATGTTGCGTCTCTGGGAAAGCACAGATCCCCACTGCTGCTGTGCCTGTAGATAGGGCGCCAAGGCACCGTGAAGAGCAGCAAGAGCTTTCAGGGCTGGGCCCTTCCTTGTGGGAGAAGGAGACGGACGTTTGCCTTTTCGGCAAGAAGCTGTCCCACGGCCGAGCGCCATGAGATGTTGCGTCTCTGGGAAAGCACACATCCCCACTGCTGCTGTGCCTGTAGATAGGGCGCCAAGGCACCGTGAAGAGCAGCAAGAGCTTTCAGGGCTGGGCCCTTCCTTGTGGGAGAAAGAGCCGGACGTTTGCCTTCTCGGCAAGAGGCTCTGCCGCGGCCGAGCGCCATGAGATGTTGCGTCTCTGGGAGAGCACAGATCCCCAGTGCTCTTGTGCCTGTAGATAGGGCGCCAAGGCACCGTGAAGAGCAGCAAGAGCTTTCAGGGCTGAGCCCTTCCTTGTGGGAGAAGGAGCCGGACGTTTGCCTTTTCGGCAAGAGGCTCTGCCGCGGCCGAGCGCCATGAGATGTTGCGTCTCTGGGAAAGCACAGATCCCCACTGCTGCTGTGCCTGTACATAGGGCGCCAAGGCACCGTGAAGAGCAGCAAGAGCTTTCAGGGCTGGGCCCTTCCTTGTGGGAGAAGGAGCCGGACGTTTGCCTTTTCGGCAAGAGGCTCGGCCGCGGCCGAGCGCCATGAGATGTTGCGTCTCTGGGAAAGCACACATCCCCACTGCTGCTGTGCCTGTAGATAGGGCGCCAAGGCACCGTGAAGAGCAGCAAGAGCTTTCAGGGCTGGGCCCTTCCTTGTGGGAGAAGGAGACGGACGTTTGCCTTTTCGGCAAGAAGCTGTCCCGCGGCCGAGCGCCATGAGATGTTGCGTCTCTGGGAAAGCACACATCCCCACTGCTGCTGTGCCTGTAGATAGGGCGCCAAGGCACCGTGAAGAGCAGCAAGAGCTTTCAGGGCTGGGCCCTTCCTTGTGGGAGAAGGAGACGGACGTTTGCCTTTTCGGCAAGAAGCTGTCCCGCGGCCGAGCGCCATGAGATGTTGCGTCTCTGGGAAAGCACACATCCCCACTGCTGCTGTGCCTGTACATAGGGCGCCAAGGCACCGTGAAGAGCAGCAAGAGCTTTCAGGGCTGGGCCCTTCCTTGTGGGAGAAAGAGCCGGACGTTTGCCTTCTCGGCAAGAGGCTCTGCCGCGGCCGAGCGCCATGAGATGTTGCGTCTCTGGGAGAGCACAGATCCCCAGTGCTCTTGTGCCTGTAGATAGGGCGCCAAGGCACCGTGAAGAGCAGCAAGAGCTTTCAGGGCTGGGCCCTTCCTTGTGGGAGAAGGAGCCGGACGTTTGCCTTTTCGGCAAGAGGCTCTGCCGCGGCCGAGCGCCATGAGATGTTGCGTCTCTGGGAAAGCACACATCCCCACTGCTGCTGTGCCTGTAGATAGGGCGCCAAGGCACCGTGAAGAGCAGCAAGAGCTTTCAGGGCTGGGCCCTTCCTTGTGGGAGAAGGAGCCGGACGTTTGCCTTTTCGGCAAGAGGCTCTGCCGCGGCCGAGCGCCATGAGATGTTGCGTCTCTGGGAAAGCACAGATCCCCACTGCTGCTGTGCCTGTAGATAGGGCGCCAAGGCACCGTGAAGAGCAGCAAGAGCTTTCAGGGCTGGGCCCTTCCTTGTGGGAGAAGGAGCCGGACGTTTGCCTTTTCGGCAAGAGGCTCTGCCGCGGCCGAGCGCCATGAGATGTTGCGTCTCTGGGAAAGCACAGATCCCCACTTCTGCTGTGCCTGTAGATAGGGCGCCAAGGCACCATGAAGAGCAGCAAGAGCTTTCAGGGCTGGGCCCTTCCTTGTGGGAGAAGGAGCCGGACGTTTGCCTTTTCGGCAAGAGGCTCTGCCGCGGCCGAGCGCCATGAGATGTTGCGTCTCTGGGAAAGCACAGATCCCCACTGCTGCTGTGCCTGTAGATAGGGCGCCAAGGCACCGTGAAGAGCAGCAAGAGCTTTCAGGGCTGGGCCCTTCCTTGTGGGAGAAGGAGACGGACGTTTGCCTTTTCGGCAAGAAGCTGTCCCACGGCCGAGCGCCATGAGATGTTGCGTCTCTGGGAAAGCACACATCCCCACTGCTGCTGTGCCTGTAGATAGGGCGCCAAGGCACCGTGAAGAGCAGCAAGAGCTTTCAGGGCTGGGCCCTTCCTTGTGGGAGAAAGAGCCGGACGTTTGCCTTCTCGGCAAGAGGCTCTGCCGCGGCCGAGCGCCATGAGATGTTGCGTCTCTGGGAGAGCACAGATCCCCAGTGCTCTTGTGCCTGTAGATAGGGCGCCAAGGCACCGTGAAGAGCAGCAAGAGCTTTCAGGGCTGAGCCCTTCCTTGTGGGAGAAGGAGCCGGACGTTTGCCTTTTCGGCAAGAGGCTCTGCCGCGGCCGAGCGCCATGAGATGTTGCGTCTCTGGGAGAGCACAGATCCCCAGTGCTCTTGTGCCTGTAGATAGGGCGCCAAGGCACCGTGAAGAGCAGCAAGAGCTTTCAGGGCTGGGCCCTTCCTTGTGGGAGAAGGAGCCGGACGTTTGCCTTTTCGGCAAGAGGCTCGGCCGCGGCCGAGCGCCATGAGATGTTGCGTCTCTGGGAAAGCACACATCCCCACTGCTGCTGTGCCTGTAGATAGGGCGCCAAGGCACCGTGAAGAGCAGCAAGAGCTTTCAGGGCTGGGCCCTTCCTTGTGGGAGAAGGAGACGGACGTTTGCCTTTTCGGCAAGAAGCTGTCCCGCGGCCGAGCGCCATGAGATGTTGCGTCTCTGGGAAAGCACACATCCCCACTGCTGCTGTGCCTGTAGATAGGGCGCCAAGGCACCGTGAAGAGCAGCAAGAGCTTTCAGGGCTGGGCCCTTCCTTGTGGGAGAAGGAGACGGACGTTTGCCTTTTCGGCAAGAAGCTGTCCCGCGGCCGAGCGCCATGAGATGTTGCGTCTCTGGGAAAGCACAGATCCCCACTGCTGCTGTGCCTGTACATAGGGCGCCAAGGCACCGTGAAGAGCAGCAAGAGCTTTCAGGGCTGGGCCCTTCCTTGTGGGAGAAAGAGCCGGACGTTTGCCTTCTCGGCAAGAGGCTCTGCCGCGGCCGAGCGCCATGAGATGTTGCGTCTCTGGGAGAGCACAGATCCCCAGTGCTCTTGTGCCTGTAGATAGGGCGCCAAGGCACCGTGAAGAGCAGCAAGAGCTTTCAGGGCTGGGCCCTTCCTTGTGGGAGAAGGAGCCGGACGTTTGCCTTTTCGGCAAGAGGCTCTGCCGCGGCCGAGCGCCATGAGATGTTGCGTCTCTGGGAAAGCACACATCCCCACTGCTGCTGTGCCTGTAGATAGGGCGCCAAGGCACCGTGAAGAGCAGCAAGAGCTTTCAGGGCTGGGCCCTTCCTTGTGGGAGAAGGAGCCGGACGTTTGCCTTTTCGGCAAGAGGCTCTGCCGCGGCCGAGCGCCATGAGATGTTGCGTCTCTGGGAAAGCACAGATCCCCACTGCTGCTGTGCCTGTAGATAGGGCGCCAAGGCACCGTGAAGAGCAGCAAGAGCTTTCAGGGCTGGGCCCTTCCTTGTGGGAGAAGGAGACGGACGTTTGCCTTTTCGGCAAGAAGCTGTCCCACGGCCGAGCGCCATGAGATGTTGCGTCTCTGGGAAAGCACACATCCCCACTGCTGCTGTGCCTGTAGATAGGGCGCCAAGGCACCGTGAAGAGCAGCAAGAGCTTTCAGGGCTGGGCCCTTCCTTGTGGGAGAAAGAGCCGGACGTTTGCCTTCTCGGCAAGAGGCTCTGCCGCGGCCGAGCGCCATGAGATGTTGCGTCTCTGGGAGAGCACAGATCCCCAGTGCTCTTGTGCCTGTAGATAGGGCGCCAAGGCACCGTGAAGAGCAGCAAGAGCTTTCAGGGCTGGGCCCTTCCTTGTGGGAGAAGGAGCCGGACGTTTGCCTTTTCGGCAAGAGGCTCTGCCGCGGCCGAGCGCCATGAGATGTTGCGTCTCTGGGAAAGCACACATCCCCACTGCTGCTGTGCCTGTAGATAGGGCGCCAAGGCACCGTGAAGAGCAGCAAGAGCTTTCAGGGCTGGGCCCTTCCTTGTGGGAGAAGGAGCCGGATGTTTGCCTTTTCAGCAAGAGGCTCTGCCGCGGCCGAGCGCCATGAGATGTTGCGTCTCTGGGAAAGCACAGATCCCCACTGCTGCTGTGCCTGTAGATAGGGCGCCAAGGCACCGTGAAGAGCAGCAAGAGCTTTCAGGGCTGGGCCCTTCCTTGTGGGAGAAGGAGCCGGACGTTTGCCCTATCGGCAAGAAGCTGTCCCGCGTCCGAGCGCCATGAGATGTTGCGTCTCTGGGAAAGC
Organism: Harpia harpyja; assembly: GCF_026419915.1. Taxonomy (NCBI): domain Eukaryota; kingdom Metazoa; phylum Chordata; class Aves; order Accipitriformes; family Accipitridae; genus Harpia; species Harpia harpyja. Next base: position 14,296,598 of record NC_068958.1, read on the forward strand.
AGAGATCCCCACTGCTCTTGTGCCTGTAGATAGGGCTCCAAGGCACCGTGAAGAGCAGCAAGAGCTTTCAGGGCTGGGCCCTTCCTTGTGGGAGAAGGAGCTGGACGTTTGCCTTTTTGGCAAGAGGCTCTGCCGCGGCCGAGCGCCATGAGATGTTGCGTCTCTGGGAAAGCACAGATCCCCACTGCTCTTGTGCCTGTAGATAGGGCGCCAAGGCACCGTGAAGAGCAGCAAGAGCTTTCAGGGCTGGGCCCTTCCTTGTGGGAGAAGGAGCCGGACGTTTGCCTTTTCGGCAAGAGGCTCTGCCGCGGCCGAGCGCCATGAGATGTTGCGTCTCTGGGAAAGCACAGATCCCCACTGCTCTTGTGCCTGTAGATAGGGCGCCAAGGCACCGTGAAGAGCAGCAAGAGCTTTTAGGGCTGGGCCCTTCCTTGTGGGAGAAGGAGCCGGACTTTTGCCTTTTCGGCAAGAGGCTCTGCCGCGGCCGAGCGCCATGAGATGTTGCGTCTCTGGGAAAGCACAGATCCCCACTGCTGCTGTGCCTGTAGATAGGGCGCCAAGGCACCGTGAAGAGCAGCAAGAGCTTTCAGGGCTGGGCCCTTCATGTGGGAGAAGGAGCCGGACGTTTGCCTTTTCGGCAAGAGGCTCTGCCGCGGCCGAGCGCCATGAGATCTTGCGTCTCTGGGAAAGCACAGATCCCCACTGCTCTTGTGCCTTGAGATAGGGCGCCAAGGCACCGTGAAGAGCAGCAAGAGCTTTCAGGGCTGGGCCCTTCCTTGTGGGAGAAGGAGCCGGACGTTTGCCTTCTCGGCAAGAGGCTCTGCCGCGGCCGAGCGCCATGAGATGTTGCGTCTCTGGGAGAGCACAGATCCCCACTGCTGCTGTGCCTGTAGATAGGGCGCCAAGGCACCGTGAAGAGCAGCAAGAGCTTTCAGGGCTGGGCCCTTCCTTGTGGGAGAAGGAGCCGGACGTTTGCCTTTTCGGCAAGAGGCTCTGCCGCGGCCGAGCGCCATGAGATGTTGCGCCTCTGGGAAAGCACAGATCCCCACTTCTGCTGTGCCTGTAGATAGGGCACCAAAGCACCGTGAAGAGCAGCAAGAGCTTTCAGGGCTGGGCCCTTCCTTGTGGGAGAAGGAGCCGGACGTTTGCCTTTTCGGCAAGAGGCTCTGCCGCGGCCGAGCGCCATGAGATGTTGCGTCTCTGGGAGAGCACAGATCCCCAGTGCTCTTGTGCCTGTAGATAGGGCGCCAAGGCACTGTGAAGAGCAGCAAGAGCTTTCAGGGCTGGGCCCTTCCTTGTGGGAGAAGGAGCCGGACGTTTGCCTTTTCGGCAAGAGGCTCTGCCGCGGCCGAGCGCCATGAGATGTTGCGTCTCTGGGAAAGCACACATCCCCACTGCTGCTGTGCCTGTAGATAGGGCGCCAAGGCACCGTGAAGAGCAGCAAGAGCTTTCAGGGCTGGGCCCTTCCTTGTGGGAGAAGGAGCCGGACGTTTGCCTTTTCGGCAAGAGGCTCTGCCGCGGCCGAGCGCCATGAGATGTTGCGTCTCTGGGAAAGCACAGATCCCCACTGCTGCTGTGCCTGTAGATAGGGCGCCAAGGCACCGTGAAGAGCAGCAAGAGCTTTCAGGGCTGGGCCCTTCGTTGTGGGAGAAGGAGCCGGACGTTTGCCTTTTCGGCAAGAGGCTCTGCCGCGTCCGAGCGCCATGAGATGTTGCGTCTCTGGGAAAGCACAGATCCCCACTGCTGCTGTGCCTGTAGATAGGGCGCCAAGGCACCGTGAAGAGCAGCAAGAGCTTTCAGGGCTGGGCCCTTCCTTGTGGGAGAAGGAGCCGGACGTTTGCCTTTTCGGCAAGAGGCTCTGCCGTGGACGAGCGCCATGAGATGTTGCGTCTCTGGGAAAGCACAGATCCCCACTGCTCTTGTGCCTGTAGATAGGGCGCCAAGGCACCGTGAAGAGCAGCAAGAGCTTTCAGGGCTGGGCCCTTCCTTGTGGGAGAAGGAGCCGGACGTTTGCCTTTTCGGCAAGAGGCTCTGCCGCGGCCGAGCGCCATGAGATGTTGCGTCTCTGGGAAAGCACAGATCCCCACTGCTGCTGTGCCTGTAGATAGGGCGCCAAGGCACCGTGAAGAGCAGCAAGAGCTTTCAGGGCTGGGCCCTTCCTTGTGGGAGAAGGAGCCGGACGTTTGCCTTTTCGGCAAGAGGCTCTGCCGCGGCCGAGCGCCATGAGATGTTGCGTCTCTGGGAAAGCACACATCCCCACTGCTGCTGTGCCTGTAGATAGGGCGCCAAGGCACCGTGAAGAGCAGCAAGAGCTTTCAGGGCTGGGCCCTTCCTTGTGGGAGAAGGAGCCGGACGTTTGCCTTTTCGGCAAGAGGCTCTGCCGCGGCCGAGCGCCATGAGATGTTGCGTCTCTGGGAAAGCACACATCCCCACTGCTGCTGTGCCTGTAGATAGGGCGCCAAGGCACCCTGTAGAGCAGCAAGAGCTTTCAGGGCTGGGCCCTTCATGTGGGAGAAGGAGCCGGACGTTTGCCTTTTCGGCAAGAGGCTCTGCCGCGGCCGAGCGCCATGAGATGTTGCGTCTCTGGGAAAGCACAGATCCCCACTGCTGCTGTGCCTGTAGATAGGGCGCCAAGGCACCGTGAAGAGCAGCAAGAGCTTTCAGGGCTGGGCCCTTCCTTGTGGGAGAAGGAGCCGGACGTTTGCCTTCTCGGCAAGATGCTCTGCCGCGGCCGAGTGCCATGAGATGTTGCGTCTCTGGGAACGCACAGATCCCCACTGCTGCTGTGCCTGTAGATAGGGCGCCAAGGCACCGTGAAGAGCAGCAAGAGCTTTCAGGGCTGGGCCCTTCCTTGTGGGAGAAAGAGCCGGACGTTTGCCTTCTCGGCAGGTGGCTCTGCCGCGGCCGAGCGCCATGAGATGTTGCGTCTCTGGGAGAGCACAGATCCCCACTGCTGCTGTGCCTGTAGATAGGGCGCCAAGGCACCGTGAAGAGCAGCAAGAGCTTTCAGGGCTGGGCCCTTCCTTGTGGGAGAAGGAGCCGGACGTTTGCCTTTTCGGCAAGAGGCTCGGCCGCGGCCGAGCGCCATGAGATGTTGCGTCTCTGGGAAAGCACAGATCCCCACTGCTGCTGTGCCTGTAGATAGGGCGCCAAGGCACCGTGAAGAGCAGCAAGAGCTTTCAGGGCTGGGCCCTTCCTTGTGGGAGAAGGAGCCGGACGTTTGCCTTTTCGGCAAGAGGCTCTGCCGCGGCCGAGCGCCATGAGATGTTGCGTCTCTGGGAAAGCACACATCCCCACTGCTGCTGTGCCTGTAGATAGGGCGCCAAGGCACCGTGAAGAGCAGCAAGAGCTTTCAGGGCTGGGCCCTTCCTTGTGGGAGAAGGAGCCGGACGTTTGCCTTTTCGGCAAGAGGCTCTGCCGCGGCCGAGCGCCATGAGATGTTGCGTCTCTGGGAAAGCACAGATCCCCACTTCTGCTGTGCCTGTAGATAGGGCGCCAAGGCACCGTGAAGAGCAGCAAGAGCTTTCAGGACTGGGCCCTTCCTTGTGGGAGAAGGAGACGGACGTTTGCCTTTTCGGCAAGAAGCTGTCCCGCGGCCGAGCGCCATGAGATGTTGCGTCTCTGGGAAAGCACACATCCCCACTGCTGCTGTGCCTGTAGATAGGGCGCCAAGGCACCGTGAAGAGCAGCAAGAGCTTTCAGGGCTGGGCCCTTCCTTGTGGGAGAAAGAGCCGGACGTTTGCCTTCTCGGCAAGAGGCTCTGCCGCGGCCGAGCGCCATGAGATGTTGCGTCTCTGGGAGAGCACAGATCCCCAGTGCTTTTGTGCCTGTAGATAGGGCGCCAAGGCACCGTGAAGAGCAGCAAGAGCTTTCAGGGCTGGGCCCTTCCTTGTGGGAGAAGGAGCCGGACGTTTGCCTTTTCGGCAAGAGGCTCTGCCGCGGCCGAGCGCCATGAGATGTTGCGTCTCTGGGAAAGCACAGATCCCCACTGCTGCTGTGCCTGTAGATAGGGCGCCAAGGCACCGTGAAGAGCAGCAAGAGCTTTCAGGGCTGGGCCCTTCCTTGTGGGAGAAGGAGCCGGACGTTTGCCTTTTCGGCAAGAGGCTCTGCCGCGGCCGAGCGCCATGAGATGTTGCGTCTCTGGGAAAGCACACATCCCCACTGCTGCTGTGCCTGTAGATAGGGCGCCAAGGCACCGTGAAGAGCAGCAAGAGCTTTCAGGGCTGGGCCCTTCCTTGTGGGAGAAGGAGCCGGACGTTTGCCCTATCGGCAAGAAGCTGTCCCGCGGCCGAGCGCCATGAGATGTTGTGTCTCTGGGAAAGCACAGATCCCCACTGCTCTTGTGCCTGTAGATAGGGCTCCAAGGCACCGTGAAGAGCAGCAAGAGCTTTCAGGGCTGGGCCCTTCCTTGTGGGAGAAGGAGCTGGACGTTTGCCTTTTCGGCAAGAGGCTCTGCCGCGGCCGAGCGCCATGAGATGTTGCGTCTCTGGGAAAGCACAGATCCCCACTGCTCTTGTGCCTGTAGATAGGGCGCCAAGGCACCGTGAAGAGCAGCAAGAGCTTTCAGGGCTGGGCCCTTCCTTGTGGGAGAAGGAGCCGGACTTTTGCCTTTTCGGCAAGAGGCTCTGCCGCGGCCGAGCGCCATGAGATGTTGCGTCTCTGGGAAAGCACACATCCCCACTGCTCTTGTGCCTGTAGATAGGGCGCCAAGGCACCGTGAAGAGCAGCAAGAGCTTTCAGGGCTGGGCCCTTCCTTGTGGGAGAAGGAGCCGGACGTTTGCCTTTTCGGCAAGAGGCTCTGCCGCGGCCGAGCGCCATGAGATCTTGCGTCTCTGGGAAAGCACAGATCCCCACTGCTGTTGTGCCTGTAGATAGGGCACCAAGGCACCGTGAAGAGCAGCAAGAGCTTTCAGGGCTGGGCCCTTCCTTGTGGGAGAAGGAGCCGGACGTTTGCCTTTTCGGCAAGAGGCTCTGCCGCGGCCAAGCGCCATGAGATGTTGCGTCTCTGGGAAAGCACAGATCCCCACTTCTGCTGTGCCTGTAGATAGGGCGCCAAGGCACCGTGAAGAGCAGCAAGAGCTTTCAGGGCTGGGCCCTTCCTTGTGGGAGAAGGAGCCGGACGTTTGCCTTTTCGGCAAGAGGCTCTGCCGCGGCCGAGCGCCATGAGATGTTGCGTCTCTGGGAAAGCACAGATCCCCACTGCTGCTGTGCCTGTACATAGGGCGCCAAGGCACCGTGAAGAGCAGCAAGAGCTTTCAGGGCTGGGCCTTTCCTTGTGGGAGAAGGAGCCGGACGTTTGCCTTTTCGGCAAGAGGCTCTGCCGCGGCCGAGCGCCATGAGATGTTGCGTCTCTGGGAAAGCACAGATCCCCACTGCTGCTGTGCCTGTACATAGGGCGCCAAGGCACCGTGAAGAGCAGCAAGAGCTTTTAGGGCTGGGCCTTTCCTTGTGGGAGAAGGAGCCGGACGTTTGCCTTTTCGGCAAGAGGCTCTGCCGCGGCCGAGCGCCATGAGATGTTGCGTTTCTGGGAGAGCACAGATCCCCAGTGCTCTTGTGCCTGTAGATAGGGCGCCAAGGCACCGTGAAGAGCAGCAAGAGCTTTCAGGGCTGGGCCCTTCCTTGTGGGAGAAGGAGCCGGACGTTTGCCTTTTCGGCAAGAGGCTCTGCCGCGGCCGAGCGCCATGAGATGTTGCGTCTCTGGGAAAGCACACATCCCCACTGCTGCTGTGCCTGTAGATAGGGCACCAAGGCACCGTGAAGAGCAGCAAGAGCTTTCAGGGCTGGGCCCTTCCTTGTGGGAGAAGGAGCCGGACGTTTGCCTTTTCGGCAAGAGGCTCTGCCGCGGCCGAGCGCCATGAGATGTTGCGTCTCTGGGAAAGCACAGATCCCCACTGCTGCTGTGCCTGTAGATAGGGCGCCAAGGCACCGTGAAGAGCAACAAGAGCTTTCAGGGCTGGGCCCTTCCTTGTGGGAGAAGGAGCCGGACGTTTGCCCTATCGGCAAGAAGCTGTCCCGCGGCCGAGCGCCATGAGATGTTGCGTCTCTGGGAAAGCACAGATCCCCACTGCTCTTGTGCCTGTAGATAGGGCTCCAAGGCACCGTGAAGAGCAGCAAGAGCTTTCAGGGCTGGGCCCTTCCTTGTGGGAGAAAGAGCCGGACGTTTGCGTTCTCGGCAAGAGGCTCTGCCGCGGCCGAGCGCCATGAGATCTTGCGTCTCTGGGAGAGCACAGATCCCCACTGCTGCTGTGCCTGTAGATAGGGCGCCAAGGCACCGTGAAGAGCAGCAAGAGCTTTCAGGGCTGGGCCCTTCCTTGTGGGAGAAGGAGCCGGACGTTTGCCTTTTCGGCAAGAGGCTCTGCCGCGGCCGAGCGCCATGAGATGTTGCGTCTCTGGGAAAGCACACATCCCCACTGCTGCTGTGCCTGTAGATAGGGCGCCAAGGCACCGTGAAGAGCAGCAAGAGCTTTCAGGGCTGGGCCCTTCCTTGTGGCAGAAGGAGCCGGACGTTTGCCTTTTCGGCAAGAGGCTCTGCCGCGGCCGAGCGCCATGAGATGTTGCGTCTCTGGGAAAGCACAGATCCCCACTTCTGCTGTGCCTGTAGATAGGGCGCCAAGGCACCGTGAAGAGCAGCAAGAGCTTTCAGGGCTGGGCCCTTCCTTGTGGGAGAAGGAGCCGGACGTTTGCCTTTTCGGCAAGAGGCTCTGCCGCGGCCGAGCGCCATGAGATGTTGCGTCTCTGGGAAAGCACAGATCCCCACTGCTGCTGTGCCTGTAGATAGGGCGCCAAGGCACCGTGAAGAGCAGCAAGAGCTTTCAGGGCTGGGCCCTTCCTTGTGGGAGAAGGAGCCGGACGTTTGCCCTATCGGCAAGAAGCTGTCCCGCGGCCGAGCGCCATGAGATGTTGCGTCTCTGGGAAAGCACAGATCCCCACTGCTCTTGTGCCTGTAGATAGGGCTCCAAGGCACCGTGAAGAGCAGCAAGAGCTTTCAGGGCTGGGCCCTTCCTTGTGGGAGAAGGAGCTGGACGTTTGCCTTTTCGGCAAGAGGCTCTGCCGCGGCCGAGCGCCATGAGATGTTGCGTCTCTGGGAAAGCACAGATCCCCACTGCTCTTGTGCCTGTAGATAGGGCGCCAAGGCACCGTGAAGAGCAGCAAGAGCTTTCAGGGCTGGGCCCTTCCTTGTGGGAGAAGGAGCCGGACGTTTGCCTTTTCGGCAAGAGGCTCTGCCGCGGCCGAGCGCCATGAGATGTTGCGTCTCTGGGAAAGCACACATCCCCACTGCTCTTGTGCCTGTAGATAGGGCGCCAAGGCACCGTGAAGAGCAGCAAGAGCTTTCAGGGCTGGGCCCTTCCTTGTGGGAGAAGGAGCCGGACGTTTGCCTTTTCGGCAAGAGGCTCTGCCGCGGCCGAGCGCCATGAGATGTTGCGTCTCTGGGAAAGCACACATCCCCACTGCTCTTGTGCCTGTAGATAGGGCGCCAAGGCACCGTGAAGAGCAGCAAGAGCTTTCAGGGCTGGGCCCTTCCTTGTGGGAGAAGGAGCCGGACGTTTGCCTTTTCGGCAAGAGGCTCTGCCGCGGCCGAGCGCCATGAGATGTTGCGTCTCTGGGAAAGCACAGATCCCCACTGCTGCTGTGTCTGTAGATAGGGCGCCAAGGCACCGTGAAGAGCAGCAAGAGCTTTCAGGGCTGGGCCCTTCATGTGGGAGAAGGAGCCGGACGTTTGCCTTTTCGGCAAGAGGCTCTGCCGCGGCCGAGCGCCATGAGATGTTGCGTCTCTGGGAAAGCACACATCCCCACTGCTGCTGTGCCTGTAGATAGGGCGCCAAGGCACCGTGAAGAGCAGCAAGAGCTTTCAGGGCTGGGCCCTTCCTTGTGGGAGAAAGAGCCGGACGTTTGCCTTCTCGGCAAGAGGCTCTGCCGCGGCCGAGCGCCATGAGATGTTGCGTCTCTGGGAGAGCACAGATCCCCAGTGCTCTTGTGCCTGTAGATAGGGCGCCAAGGCACCGTGAAGAGCAGCAAGAGCTTTCAGGGCTGGGCCCTTCCTTGTGGGAGAAGGAGCCGGACGTTTGCCTTTTCGGCAAGAGGCTCTGCCGCGGCCGAGCGCCATGAGATGTTGCGTCTCTGGGAAAGCACACATCCCCACTGCTGCTGTGCCTGTAGATAGGGCGCCAAGGCACCGTGAAGAGCAGCAAGAGCTTTTAGGGCTGGGCCCTTCCTTGTGGGAGAAGGAGCCGGACGTTTGCCTTTTCGGCAAGAGGCTCTGCCGCGGCCGAGCGCCATGAGATGTTGCGTCTCTGGGAAAGCACAGATCCCCACTGCTGCTGTGCCTGTAGATAGGGCGCCAAGGCACCGTGAAGAGCAACAAGAGCTTTCAGGGCTGGGCCCTTCCTTGTGGGAGAAGGAGCCGGACGTTTGCCCTATCGGCAAGAAGCTGTCCCGCGGCCGAGCGCCATGAGATGTTGCGTCTCTGGGAAAGCACAGATCCCCACTGCTCTTGTGCCTGTAGATAGGGCTCCAAGGCACCGTGAAGAGCAGCAAGAGCTTTCAGGGCTGGGCCCTTCCTTGTGGGAGAAAGAGCCGGACGTTTGCGTTCTCGGCAAGAGGCTCTGCCGCGGCCGAGCGCCATGAGATCTTGCGTCTCTGGGAGAGCACAGATCCCCACTGCTGCTGTGCCTGTAGATAGGGCGCCAAGGCACCGTGAAGAGCAGCAAGAGCTTTCAGGGCTGGGCCCTTCCTTGTGGGAGAAGGAGCCGGACGTTTGCCTTTTCGGCAAGAGGCTCTGCCGCGGCCGAGCGCCATGAGATGTTGCGTCTCTGGGAAAGCACACATCCCCACTGCTGCTGTGCCTGTAGACAGGGCGCCAAGGCACCGTGAAGAGCAGCAAGAGCTTTCAGGGCTGGGCCCTTCCTTGTGGCAGAAGGAGCCGGACGTTTGCCTTTTCGGCAAGAGGCTTTGCCGCGGCCGAGCGCCATGAGATGTTGCGTCTCTGGGAAAGCACAGATCCCCACTGCTCTTGTGCCTGTAGATAGGGCTCCAAGGCACCGTGAAGAGCAGCAAGAGCTTTCAGGGCTGGGCCCTTCCTTGTGGGAGAAGGAGCTGGACGTTTGCCTTTTCGGCAAGAGGCTCTGCCGCGGCCGAGCGCCATGAGATGTTGCGTCTCTGGGAAAGCTCACATCCCCACTGCTCTTGTGCCTGTAGATAGGGCGCCAAGGCACCGTGAAGAGCAGCAAGAGCTTTCAGGGCTGGGCCCTTCCTTGTGGGAGAAGGAGCCGGACGTTTGCCTTTTCGGCAAGAGGCTCTGCCGCGGCCGAGCGCCATGAGATGTTGCGTCTCTGGGAAAGCACAGATCCCCACTGCTCTTGTGCCTGTAGATAGGGCGCCAAGGCACCGTGAAGAGCAGCAAGAGCTTTCAGGGCTGGGCCCTTCCTTGTGGGAGAAGGAGCCGGACGTTTGCCTTTTCGGCAAGAGGCTCTGCCGCGGCCGAGCGCCATGAGATGTTGCGTCTCTGGGAAAGCACAGATCCCCACTGCTGCTGTGCCTGTAGATAGGGCGCCAAGGCACCGTGAAGAGCAGCAAGAGCTTTCAGGGCTGGGCCCTTCATGTGGGAGAAGGAGCCGGACGTTTGCCTTTTCGGCAAGAGGCTCTGCCGCGGCCGAGCGCCATGAGATGTTGCGTCTCTGGGAAAGCACAGATCCCCACTGCTCTTGTGCCTGTAGATAGGGCGCCAAGGCACCGTGAAGAGCAGCAAGAGCTTTCAGGGCTGGGCCCTTCCTTGTGGGAGAAGGAGCCGGACGTTTGCCTTTTCGGCAAGAGGCTCTGCCGCGGCCGAGCGCCATGAGATCTTGCGTCTCTGGGAAAGCACACATCCCCACTTCTGCTGTGCCTGTAGATAGGGCGCCAAGGCACCGTGAAGAGCAGCAAGAGCTTTCAGGGCTGGGCCCTTCCTTGTGGGAGAAGGAGCTGGACGTTTGCCTTTTCGGCAAGAGGCTCTGCCGCGGCCGAGCGCCATGAGATCTTGCGTCTCTGGGAAAGCACAGATCCCCACTGCTGTTGTGCCTGTAGATAGGGCACCAAGGCACCGTGAAGAGCAGCAAGAGCTTTCAGGGCTGGGCCCTTCCTTGTGGGAGAAGGAGCCGGACGTTTGCCTTTTCGGCAAGAGGCTCTGCCGCGGCCGAGCGCCATGAGATGTTGCGTCTCTGGGAAAGCACAGATCCCCACTTCTGCTGTGCCTGTAGATAGGGCGCCAAGGCACCGTGAAGAGCAGCAAGAGCTTTCAGGGCTGGGCCCTTCCTTGTGGGAGAAGGAGCCGGACGTTTGCCTTTTCGGCAAGAGGCTCTGCCGCGGCCGAGCGCCATGAGATGTTGCGTCTCTGGGAAAGCACACATCCCCACTGCTGCTGTGCCTGTAGATAGGGCGCCAAGGCACCGTGAAGAGCAGCAAGAGCTTTCAGGGCTGGGCCCTTCCTTGTGGGAGAAGGAGCCGGACGTTTTCCTTTTCGGCAAGAGGCTCTGCCGCGGCCGAGCGCCATGAGATGTTGCGTCTCTGGGAAAGCACACATCCCCACTTCTGCTGTGCTTGTAGATAGGGCGCCAAGGCACCGTGAAGAGCAGCAAGAGCTTTCAGGGCTGGGCCCTTCCTTGTGGGAGAAGGAGACGGACGTTTGCCTTTTCGGCAAGAAGCTGTCCCGCGGCCGAGCGCCATGAGATGTTGCGTCTCTGGGAAAGCACACATCCCCACTGCTGCTGTGCCTGTAGATAGGGCGCCAAGGCACCGTGAAGAGCAGCAAGAGCTTTCAGGGCTGGGCCCTTCCTTGTGGGAGAAGGAGACGGACGTTTGCCTTTTCGGCAAGAAGCTGTCCCGCGGCCGAGCGCCATGAGATGTTGCGTCTCTGGGAAAGCACAGATCCCCACTGCTGCTGTGCCTGTACATAGGGCGCCAAGGCACCGTGAAGAGCAGCAAGAGCTTTCAGGGCTGGGCCCTTCCTTGTGGGAGAAAGAGCCGGACGTTTGCCTTCTCGGCAAGAGGCTCTGCCGCGGCCGAGCGCCATGAGATGTTGCGTCTCTGGGAGAGCACAGATCCCCAGTGCTCTTGTGCCTGTAGATAGGGCGCCAAGGCACCGTGAAGAGCAGCAAGAGCTTTCAGGGCTGGGCCCTTCCTTGTGGGAGAAGGAGCCGGACGTTTGCCTTTTCGGCAAGAGGCTCTGCCGCGGCCGAGCGCCATGAGATGTTGCGTCTCTGGGAAAGCACAGATCCCCACTGCTGCTGTGCCTGTAGATAGGGCGCCAAGGCACCGTGAAGAGCAGCAAGAGCTTTCAGGGCTGGGCCCTTCCTTGTGGGAGAAGGAGCCGGACGTTTGCCCTATCGGCAAGAAGCTGTCCCGCGGCCGAGCGCCATGAGATGTTGCGTCTCTGGGAAAGCACAGATCCCCACTGCTCTTGTGCCTGTAGATAGGGCTCCAAGGCACCGTGAAGAGCAGCAAGAGCTTTCAGGGCTGGGCCCTTCCTTGTGGGAGAAAGAGCCGGACGTTTGCGTTCTCGGCAAGAGGCTCTGCCGCGGCCGACCGCCATGAGATCTTGCGTCTCTGGGAGAGCACAGATCCCCACTGCTGCTGTGCCTGTAGATAGGGCGCCAAGGCACCGTGAAGAGCAGCAAGAGCTTTCAGGGCTGGGCCCTTCCTTGTGGGAGAAGGAGCCGGACGTTTGCCTTTTCGGCAAGAGGCTCTGCCGCGGCCGAGCGCCATGAGATGTTGCGTCTCTGGGAAAGCACACATCCCCACTGCTGCTGTGCCTGTAGATAGGGCGCCAAGGCACCGTGAAGAGCAGCAAGAGCTTTCAGGGCTGGGCCCTTCCTTGTGGCAGAAGGAGCCGGACGTTTGCCTTTTCGGCAAGAGGCTTTGCCGCGGCCGAGCGCCATGAGATGTTGCGTCTCTGGGAAAGCACAGATCCCCACTTCTGCTGTGCCTGTAGATAGGGCGCCAAGGCACCGTGAAGAGCAGCAAGAGCTTTCAGGGCTGGGCCCTTCCTTGTGGGAGAAGGAGCCGGACGTTTGCCTTTTCGGCAAGAGGCTCTGCCGCGGCCGAGCGCCATGAGATGTTGCGTCTCTGGGAAAGCACAGATCCCCACTGCTGCTGTGCCTGTAGATAGGGCGCCAAGGCACCGTGAAGAGCAGCAAGAGCTTTCAGGGCTGGGCCCTTCCTTGTGGGAGAAGGAGACGGACGTTTGCCCTATCGGCAAGAAGCTGTCCCGCGGCCGAGCGCCATGAGATGTTGCGTCTCTGGGAAAGCACAGATCCCCACTGCTCTTGTGCCTGTAGATAGGGCTCCAAGGCACCGTGAAGAGCAGCAAGAGCTTTCAGGGCTGGGCCCTTCCTTGTGGGAGAAGGAGCTGGACGTTTGCCTTTTCGGCAAGAGGCTCTGCCGCGGCCGAGCGCCATGAGATGTTGCGTCTCTGGGAAAGCACAGATCCCCACTGCTCTTGTGCCTGTAGATAGGGCGCCAAGGCACCGTGAAGAGCAGCAAGAGCTTTCAGGGCTGGGCCCTTCCTTGTGGGAGAAGGAGCCGGACGTTTGCCTTTTCGGCAAGAGGCTCTGCCGCGGCCGAGCGCCATGAGATGTTGCGTCTCTGGGAAAGCACACATCCCCACTGCTCTTGTGCCTGTAGATAGGGCGCCAAGGCACCGTGAAGAGCAGCAAGAGCTTTCAGGGCTGGGCCCTTCCTTGTGGGAGAAGGAGCCGGACGTTTGCCTTTTCGGCAAGAGGCTCTGCCGCGGCCGAGCGCCATGAGATGTTGCGTCTCTGGGAAAGCACAGATCCCCACTGCTCTTGTGCCTGTAGATAGGGCGCCAAGGCACCGTGAAGAGCAGCAAGAGCTTTCAGGGCTGGGCCCTTCCTTGTGGGAGAAGGAGCCGGACTTTTGCCTTTTCGGCAAGAGGCTCTGCCGCGGCCGAGCGCCATGAGATGTTGCGTCTCTGGGAAAGCACAGATCCCCACTGCTGCTGTGCCTGTAGATAGGGCGCCAAGGCACCGTGAAGAGCAGCAAGAGCTTTCAGGGCTGGGCCCTTCATGTGGGAGAAGGAGCCGGACGTTTGCCTTTTCGGCAAGAGGCTCTGCCGCGGCCGAGCACCATGAGATGTTGCGTCTCTGGGAAAGCACAGATCCCCACTGCTCTTGTGCCTGTAGATAGGGCGCCAAGGCACCGTGAAGAGCAGCAAGAGCTTTCAGGGCTGGGCCCTTCCTTGTGGGAGAAGGAGCCGGACGTTTGCCTTTTCGGCAAGAGGCTCTGCCGCGGCCGAGCGCCATGAGATCTTGCGTCTCTGGGAAAGCACAGATCCCCACTGCTGCTGTGCCTGTAGATAGGGCGCCAAGGCACCGTGAAGAGCAGCAAGAGCTTTCAGGGCTGGGCCCTTCCTTGTGGGAGAAGGAGCCGGACGTTTGCCTTTTCGGCAAGAAGCTGTCCCGCGGCCGAGCGCCATGAGATGTTGCGTCTCTGGGAAAGCACACATCCCCACTGCTGCTGTGCCTGTAGATAGGGCGCCAAGGCACCGTGAAGAGCAGCAAGAGCTTTCAGGGCTGGGCCCTTCCTTGTGGGAGAAGGAGACGGACGTTTGCCTTTTCGGCAAGAAGCTGTCCCGCGGCCGAGCGCCATGAGATGTTGCGTCTCTGGGAAAGCACACATCCCCACTGCTGCTGTGCCTGTAGATAGGGCGCCAAGGCACCGTGAAGAGCAGCAAGAGCTTTCAGGGCTGGGCCCTTCCTTGTGGGAGAAGGAGCCGGACGTTTGCCTTTTCGGCAAGAGGCTCTGCCGCGGCCGAGCGCCATGAGATGTTGCGTCTCTGGGAAAGCACAGATCCCCACTGCTGCTGTGCCTGTAGATAGGGCGCCAAGGCACCGTGAAGAGCAGCAAGAGCTTTCAGGGCTGGGCCCTTCCTTGTGGGAGAAGGAGCCGGACGTTTGCCCTATAGGCAAGAAGCTGTCCCGCGGCCGAGCGCCATGAGATGTTGCGTCTCTGGGAAAGCACAGATCCCCACTGCTCTTGTGCCTGTAGATAGGGCTCCAAGGCACCGTGAAGAGCAGCAAGAGCTTTCAGGGCTGGGCCCTTCCTTGTGGGAGAAAGAGCCGGACGTTTGCGTTCTCGGCAAGAGGGTCTGCCGCGGCCGAGCGCCATGAGATCTTGCGTCTCTGGGAGAGCACAGATCCCCACTGCTGCTGTGCCTGTAGATAGGGCGCCAAGGCACCGTGAAGAGCAGCAAGAGCTTTCAGGGCTGGGCCCTTCCTTGTGGGAGAAGGAGCCGGACGTTTGCCTTTTCGGCAAGAGGCTCTGCCGCGGCCGAGCGCCATGAGATGTTGCGTCTCTGGGAAAGCACACATCCCCACTGCTGCTGTGCCTGTAGATAGGGCGCCAAGGCACCGTGAAGAGCAGCAAGAGCTTTCAGGGCTGGGCCCTTCCTTGTGGGAGAAGGAGCCGGACGTTTGCCTTTTCGGCAAGAGGCTCTGCCGCGGCCGAGCGCCATGAGATGTTGCGTCTCTGGGAAAGCACAGATCCCCACTGCTGCTGTGCCTGTAGATAGGGCGCCAAGGCACCGTGAAGAGCAGCAAGAGCTTTCAGGGCTGGGCCCTTCCTTGTGGGAGAAGGAGCCGGACGTTTGCCTTCTCGGCAAGAGGCTCTGCCGCGGCCGAGCGCCATGAGATGTTGCGTCTCTGGGAAAGCACAGATCCCCACTGCTGCTGTGCCTGTACATAGGGCGCCAAGGCACCGTGAAGAGCAGCAAGAGCTTTCAGGGCTGGGCCCTTCCTTGTGGGAGAAAGAGCCGGACGTTTGCCTTCTCGGCAAGAGGCTCTGCCGCGGCCGAGCGCCATGAGATGTTGCGTCTCTGGGAGAGCACAGATCCCCAGTGCTCTTGTGCCTGTAGATAGGGCGCCAAGGCACCGTGAAGAGCAGCAAGAGCTTTCAGGGCTGGGCCCTTCCTTGTGGGAGAAGGAGCCGGACGTTTGCCTTTTCGGCAAGAGGCTCTGCCGCGGCCGAGCGCCATGAGATGTTGCGTCTCTGGGAAAGCACACATCCCCACTGCTGCTGTGCCTGTAGATAGGGCGCCAAGGCACCGTGAAGAGCAGCAAGAGCTTTCAGGGCTGGACCCTTCCTTGTGGGAGAAGGAGACGGACGTTTGCCTTTTCGGCAAGAGGCTCTGCCGCGGCCGAGCGCCATGAGATGTTGCGTCTCTGGGAAAGCACACATCCCCACTGCTGCTGTGCCTGTAGATAGGGCGCCAAGGCACCGTGAAGAGCAGCAAGAGCTTTCAGGGCTGGGCCCTTCCTTGTGGGAGAAAGAGCCGGACGTTTGCCTTCTCGGCAAGAGGCTCTGCCGCGGCCGAGCGCCATGAGATGTTGCGTCTCTGGGAGAGCACAGATCCCCAGTGCTCTTGTGCCTGTAGATAGGGCGCCAAGGCACCGTGAAGAGCAGCAAGAGCTTTCAGGGCTGGGCCCTTCCTTGTGGGAGAAGGAGCCGGACGTTTGCCTTTTCGGCAAGAGGCTCTGCCGCGGCCGAGCGCCATGAGATGTTGCGTCTCTGGGAAAGCACAGATCCCCACTGCTGCTGTGCCTGTAGATAGGGCACCAAGGCACCGTGAAGAGCAGCAAGAGCTTTCAGGGCTGGGCCCTTCCTTGTGGCAGAAGGAGCCGGACGTTTGCCTTTTCGGCAAGAGGCTCTGCCGCGGCCGAGCGCCATGAGATCTTGCGTCTCTGGGAAAGCACACATCCCCACTGCTCTTGTGCCTGTAGATAGGGCGCCAAGGCACCGTGAAGAGCAGCAAGAGCTTTCAGGGCTGGGCCCTTCCTTGTGGGAGAAGGAGACGGACGTTTGCCTTTTCGGCAAGAGGCTCTGCCGCGGCCGAGCGCCATGAGATCTTGCGTCTCTGGGAAAGCACAGATCCCCACTGCTGTTGTGCCTGTAGATAGGGCGCCAAGGCACCGTGAAGAGCAGCAAGAGCTTTCAGGGCTGGGCCCTTCCTTGTGGGAGAAGGAGCCGGACGTTTGCCTTTTCGGCAAGAGGCTCTGCCGCGGCCGAGCGCCATGAGATGTTGCGTCTCTGGGAAAGCACACATCCCCACTTCTGCTGTGCCTGTAGATAGGGCGCCAAGGCACCGTGAAGAGCAGCAAGAGCTTTCAGGGCTGGGCCCTTCATGTGGGAGAAGGAGCCGGACGTTTGCCTTTTCGGCAAGAGGCTCTGCCGCGGCCGAGCGCCATGAGATCTTGCGTCTCTGGGAAAGCACAGATCCCCACTGCTCTTGTGCCTGTAGATAGGGCGCCAAGGCACCGTGAAGAGCAGCAAGAGCTTTCAGGGCTGGGCCCTTCCTTGTGGGAGAAGGAGCCGGACGTTTGCCTTTTCGGCAAGAGGCTCTGCCGCGGCCGAGCGCCATGAGATGTTGCGTCTCTGGGAGAGCACAGATCCCCAGTGCTCTTGTGCCTGTAGATAGGGCGCCAAGGCACCGTGAAGAGCAGCAAGAGCTTTCAGGGCTGGGCCCTTCCTTGTGGGAGAAGGAGCCGGACGTTTGCCTTTTCGGCAAGAGGCTCTGCCGCGGCCGAGCGCCATGAGATGTTGCGTCTCTGGGAAAGCACACATCCCCACTGCTGCTGTGCCTGTAGATAGGGCGCCAAGGCACCGTGAAGAGCAGCAAGAGCTTTCAGGGCTGGGCCCTTCCTTGTGGGAGAAGGAGCCGGACGTTTGCCTTTTCGGCAAGAGGCTCTGCCGCGGCCGAGCGCCATGAGATGTTGCGTCTCTGGGAAAGCACAGATCCCCACTGCTGCTGTGCCTGTAGATAGGGCGCCAAGGCACCGTGAAGAGCAGCAAGAGCTTTCAGGGCTGGGCCCTTCCTTGTGGGAGAAGGAGCCGGACGTTTGCCTTTTCGGCAAGAGGCTCTGCCGCGGCCGAGCGCCATGAGATGTTGCGTCTCTGGGAAAGCACAGATCCCCACTGCTGCTGTGCCTGTAGATAGGGCGCCAAGGCACCGTGAAGAGCAGCAAGAGCTTTCAGGGCTGGGCCCTTCCTTGTGGGAGAAGGAGCCGGACGTTTGCCTTTTCGGCAAGAGGCTCTGCCGCGGCCGAGCGCCATGAGATGTTGCGTCTCTGGGAAAGCACAGATCCCCACTGCTGCTGTGCCTGTAGATAGGGCGCCAAGGCACCGTGAAGAGCAGCAAGAGCTTTCAGGGCTGGGCCCTTCCTTGTGGGAGAAGGAGCCGGACGTTTGCCTTTTCGGCAAGAGGCTCTGCCGCGGCCGAGCGCCATGAGATCTTGCGTCTCTGGGAAAGCACACATCCCCACTGCTGCTGTGCCTGTAGATAGGGCGCCAAGGCACCGTGAAGAGCAGCAAGAGCTTTCAGGGCTGGGCCCTTCCTTGTGGGAGAAGGAGCCGGACGTTTGCCTTTTCGGCAAGAGGCTCTGCCGCGGCCGAGCGCCATGAGATGTTGCGTCTCTGGGAAAGCACACATCCCCACTTCTGCTGTGCCTGTAGATAGGGCGCCAAGGCACCGTGAAGAGCAGCAAGAGCTTTCAGGGCTGGGCCCTTCATGTGGGAGAAGGAGCCGGACGTTTGCCTTTTCGGCAAGAGGCTCTGCCGCGGCCGAGCGCCATGAGATCTTGCGTCTCTGGGAAAGCACAGATCCCCACTGCTCTTGTGCCTGTAGATAGGGTGCCAAGGCACCGTGAAGAGCAGCAAGAGCTTTCAGGGCTGGGCCCTTCCTTGTGGGAGAAGGAGCCGGACGTTTGCCTTTTCGGCAAGAGGCTCTGCCGCGGTCGAGCGCCATGAGATGTTGCGTCTCTGGGAGAGCACAGATCCCCACTGCTGCTGTGCCTGTAGATAGGGCGCCAAGGCACCGTGAAGAGCAGCAAGAGCTTTCAGGGCTGGGCCCTTCCTTGTGGGAGAAGGAGCCGGACGTTTGCCTTTTCGGCAAGAGGCTCTGCCGCGGCCGAGCGCCATGAGATGTTGCGCCTCTGGGAAAGCACAGATCCCCACTGCTGCTGTGCCTGTACATAGGGCGCCAAGGCACCGTGAAGAGCAGCAAGAGCTTTCAGGGCTGGGCCCTTCCTTGTGGGAGAAGGAGCCGGACGTTTGCCTTTTCGGCAAGAGGCTCTGCCGCGGCCGAGCGCCATGAGATGTTGCGTCTCTGGGAGAGCACAGATCCCCAGTGCTCTTGTGCCTGTAGATAGGGCGCCAAGGCACCGTGAAGAGCAGCAAGAGCTTTCAGGGCTGGGCCCTTCCTTGTGGGAGAAGGAGCCGGACGTTTGCCTTTTCGGCAAGAGGCTCTGCCGCGGCCGAGCGCCATGAGATGTTGCGTCTCTGGGAAAGCACACATCCCCACTGCTGCTGTGCCTGTAGATAGGGCGCCAAGGCACCGTGAAGAGCAGCAAGAGCTTTCAGGGCTGGGCCCTTCCTTGTGGGAGAAGGAGCCGGACGTTTGCCCTATCGGCAAGAAGCTGTCCCGCGGGCCGAGCGCCATGAGATGTTGCGTCTCTGGGAAAGCACAGATCCCCACTGCTCTTGTGCCTGTAGATAGGGCTCCAAGGCACCGTGAAGAGCAGCAAGAGCTTTCAGGGCTGGGCCCTTCCTTGTGGGAGAAGGAGCTGGACGTTTGCCTTTTCGGCAAGAGGCTCTGCCGCGGCCGAGCGCCATGAGATGTTGCGTCTCTGGGAAAGCACAGATCCCCACTGCTCTTGTGCCTGTAGATAGGGCGCCAAGGCACCGTGAAGAGCAGCAAGAGCTTTCAGGGCTGGGCCCTTCCTTGTGGGAGAAGGAGCCGGACGTTTGCCTTTTCGGCAAGAGGCTCTGCCGCGGCCGAGCGCCATGAGATCTTGCGTCTCTGGGAAAGCACACATCCCCACTGCTGCTGTGCCTGTAGATAGGGCGCCAAGGCACCGTGAAGAGCAGCAAGAGCTTTCAGGGCTGGGCCCTTCCTTGTGGGAGAAGGAGCCGGACGTTTGCCTTTTCGGCAAGAGGCTCTGCCGCGGCCGAGCGCCATGAGATGTTGCGTCTCTGGGAAAGCACAGATCCCCACTGCTGCTGTGCCTGTAGATAGGGCGCCAAGGCACCGTGAAGAGCAGCAAGAGCTTTCAGGGCTGGGCCCTTCCTTGTGGGAGAAGGAGCCGGACGTTTGCCTTCTCGGCAAGAGGCTCTGCCGCGGCCGAGCGCCATGAGATGTTGCGTCTCTGGGAAAGCACAGATCCCCACTGCTGCTGTGCCTGTACATAGGGCGCCAAGGCACCGTGAAGAGCAGCAAGAGCTTTCAGGGCTGGGCCCTTCCTTGTGGGAGAAAGAGCCGGACGTTTGCCTTCTCGGCAAGAGGCTCTGCCGCGGCCGAGCGCCATGAGATGTTGCGTCTCTGGGAGAGCACAGATCCCCAGTGCTCTTGTGCCTGTAGATAGGGCGCCAAGGCACCGTGAAGAGCAGCAAGAGCTTTCAGGGCTGGGCCCTTCCTTGTGGGAGAAGGAGCCGGACGTTTGCCTTTTCGGCAAGAGGCTCTGCCGCGGCCGAGCGCCATGAGATGTTGCGTCTCTGGGAAAGCACACATCCCCACTGCTGCTGTGCCTGTAGATAGGGCGCCAAGGCACCGTGAAGAGCAGCAAGAGCTTTCAGGGCTGGGCCCTTCCTTGTGGGAGAAGGAGACGGACGTTTGCCTTTTCGGCAAGAGGCTCTGCCGCGGCCGAGCGCCATGAGATGTTGCGTCTCTGGGAAAGCACACATCCCCACTGCTGCTGTGCCTGTAGATAGGGCGCCAAGGCACCGTGAAGAGCAGCAAGAGCTTTCAGGGCTGGGCCCTTCCTTGTGGGAGAAAGAGCCGGACGTTTGCCTTCTCGGCAAGAGGCTCTGCCGCGGCCGAGCGCCATGAGATGTTGCGTCTCTGGGAGAGCACAGATCCCCAGTGCTCTTGTGCCTGTAGATAGGGCGCCAAGGCACCGTGAAGAGCAGCAAGAGCTTTCAGGGCTGGGCCCTTCCTTGTGGGAGAAGGAGCCGGACGTTTGCCTTTTCGGCAAGAGGCTCTGCCGCGGCCGAGCGCCATGAGATGTTGCGTCTCTGGGAAAGCACAGATCCCCACTGCTGCTGTGCCTGTAGATAGGGCACCAAGGCACCGTGAAGAGCAGCAAGAGCTTTCAGGGCTGGGCCCTTCCTTGTGGCAGAAGGAGCCGGACGTTTGCCTTTTCGGCAAGAGGCTCTGCCGCGGCCGAGCGCCATGAGATCTTGCGTCTCTGGGAAAGCACACATCCCCACTGCTCTTGTGCCTGTAGATAGGGCGCCAAGGCACCGTGAAGAGCAGCAAGAGCTTTCAGGGCTGGGCCCTTCCTTGTGGGAGAAGGAGACGGACGTTTGCCTTTTCGGCAAGAGGCTCTGCCGCGGCCGAGCGCCATGAGATCTTGCGTCTCTGGGAAAGCACAGATCCCCACTGCTGTTGTGCCTGTAGATAGGGCGCCAAGGCACCGTGAAGAGCAGCAAGAGCTTTCAGGGCTGGGCCCTTCCTTGTGGGAGAAGGAGCCGGACGTTTGCCTTTTCGGCAAGAGGCTCTGCCGCGGCCGAGCGCCATGAGATGTTGCGTCTCTGGGAAAGCACACATCCCCACTTCTGCTGTGCCTGTAGATAGGGCGCCAAGGCACCGTGAAGAGCAGCAAGAGCTTTCAGGGCTGGGCCCTTCATGTGGGAGAAGGAGCCGGACGTTTGCCTTTTCGGCAAGAGGCTCTGCCGCGGCCGAGCGCCATGAGATCTTGCGTCTCTGGGAAAGCACAGATCCCCACTGCTCTTGTGCCTGTAGATAGGGCGCCAAGGCACCGTGAAGAGCAGCAAGAGCTTTCAGGGCTGGGCCCTTCCTTGTGGGAGAAGGAGCCGGACGTTTGCCTTTTCGGCAAGAGGCTCTGCCGCGGCCGAGCGCCATGAGATGTTGCGTCTCTGGGAGAGCACAGATCCCCACTGCTGCTGTGCCTGTAGATAGGGCGCCAAGGCACCGTGAAGAGCAGCAAGAGCTTTCAGGGCTGGGCCCTTCCTTGTGGGAGAAGGAGCCGGACGTTTGCCTTTTCGGCAAGAGGCTCTGCCGCGGCCGAGCGCCATGAGATGTTGCGCCTCTGGGAAAGCACAGATCCCCACTGCTGCTGTGCCTGTACATAGGGCGCCAAGGCACCGTGAAGAGCAGCAAGAGCTTTCAGGGCTGGGCCCTTCCTTGTGGGAGAAGGAGCCGGACGTTTGCCTTTTCGGCAAGAGGCTCTGCCGCGGCCGAGCGCCATGAGATGTTGCGTCTCTGGGAGAGCACAGATCCCCAGTGCTCTTGTGCCTGTAGATAGGGCGCCAAGGCACCGTGAAGAGCAGCAAGAGCTTTCAGGGCTGGGCCCTTCCTTGTGGGAGAAGGAGCCGGACGTTTGCCTTTTCGGCAAGAGGCTCTGCCGCGGCCGAGCGCCATGAGATGTTGCGTCTCTGGGAAAGCACACATCCCCACTGCTGCTGTGCCTGTAGATAGGGCGCCAAGGCACCGTGAAGAGCAGCAAGAGCTTTCAGGGCTGGGCCCTTCCTTGTGGGAGAAGGAGCCGGACGTTTGCCTTTTCGGCAAGAGGCTCTGCCGCGGCCGAGCGCCATGAGATGTTGCGTCTCTGGGAAAGCACAGATCCCCACTGCTGCTGTGCCTGTAGATAGGGCGCCAAGGCACCGTGAAGAGCAGCAAGAGCTTTCAGGGCTGGGCCCTTCCTTGTGGGAGAAGGAGCCGGACGTTTGCCTTTTCGGCAAGAGGCTCTGCCGCGGCCGAGCGCCATGAGATGTTGCGTCTCTGGGAAAGCACAGATCCCCACTGCTGCTGTGCCTGTAGATAGGGCGCCAAGGCACCGTGAAGAGCAGCAAGAGCTTTCAGGGCTGGGCCCTTCCTTGTGGGAGAAGGAGCCGGACGTTTGCCTTTTCGGCAAGAGGCTCTGCCGCGGCCGAGCGCCATGAGATGTTGCGTCTCTGGGAAAGCACAGATCCCCACTGCTGCTGTGCCTGTAGATAGGGCGCCAAGGCACCGTGAAGAGCAGCAAGAGCTTTCAGGGCTGGGCCCTTCCTTGTGGGAGAAGGAGCCGGACGTTTGCCTTTTCGGCAAGAGGCTCTGCCGCGGCCGAGCGCCATGAGATCTTGCGTCTCTGGGAAAGCACACATCCCCACTGCTGCTGTGCCTGTAGATAGGGCGCCAAGGCACCGTGAAGAGCAGCAAGAGCTTTCAGGGCTGGGCCCTTCCTTGTGGGAGAAGGAGCCGGACGTTTGCCTTTTCGGCAAGAGGCTCTGCCGCGGCCGAGCGCCATGAGATGTTGCGTCTCTGGGAAAGCACACATCCCCACTTCTGCTGTGCCTGTAGATAGGGCGCCAAGGCACCGTGAAGAGCAGCAAGAGCTTTCAGGGCTGGGCCCTTCATGTGGGAGAAGGAGCCGGACGTTTGCCTTTTCGGCAAGAGGCTCTGCCGCGGCCGAGCGCCATGAGATCTTGCGTCTCTGGGAAAGCACAGATCCCCACTGCTCTTGTGCCTGTAGATAGGGTGCCAAGGCACCGTGAAGAGCAGCAAGAGCTTTCAGGGCTGGGCCCTTCCTTGTGGGAGAAGGAGCCGGACGTTTGCCTTTTCGGCAAGAGGCTCTGCCGCGGTCGAGCGCCATGAGATGTTGCGTCTCTGGGAGAGCACAGATCCCCACTGCTGCTGTGCCTGTAGATAGGGCGCCAAGGCACCGTGAAGAGCAGCAAGAGCTTTCAGGGCTGGGCCCTTCCTTGTGGGAGAAGGAGCCGGACGTTTGCCTTTTCGGCAAGAGGCTCTGCCGCGGCCGAGCGCCATGAGATGTTGCGCCTCTGGGAAAGCACAGATCCCCACTGCTGCTGTGCCTGTACATAGGGCGCCAAGGCACCGTGAAGAGCAGCAAGAGCTTTCAGGGCTGGGCCCTTCCTTGTGGGAGAAGGAGCCGGACGTTTGCCTTTTCGGCAAGAGGCTCTGCCGCGGCCGAGCGCCATGAGATGTTGCGTCTCTGGGAGAGCACAGATCCCCAGTGCTCTTGTGCCTGTAGATAGGGCGCCAAGGCACCGTGAAGAGCAGCAAGAGCTTTCAGGGCTGGGCCCTTCCTTGTGGGAGAAGGAGCCGGACGTTTGCCTTTTCGGCAAGAGGCTCTGCCGCGGCCGAGCGCCATGAGATGTTGCGTCTCTGGGAAAGCACACATCCCCACTGCTGCTGTGCCTGTAGATAGGGCGCCAAGGCACCGTGAAGAGCAGCAAGAGCTTTCAGGGCTGGGCCCTTCCTTGTGGGAGAAGGAGCCGGACGTTTGCCCTATCGGCAAGAAGCTGTCCCGCGGCCGAGCGCCATGAGATGTTGCGTCTCTGGGAAAGCACAGATCCCCACTGCTCTTGTGCCTGTAGATAGGGCTCCAAGGCACCGTGAAGAGCAGCAAGAGCTTTCAGGGCTGGGCCCTTCCTTGTGGGAGAAGGAGCTGGACGTTTGCCTTTTCGGCAAGAGGCTCTGCCGCGGCCGAGCGCCATGAGATGTTGCGTCTCTGGGAAAGCACAGATCCCCACTGCTCTTGTGCCTGTAGATAGGGCGCCAAGGCACCGTGAAGAGCAGCAAGAGCTTTCAGGGCTGGGCCCTTCCTTGTGGGAGAAGGAGCCGGACGTTTGCCTTTTCGGCAAGAGGCTCTGCCGCGGCCGAGCGCCATGAGATGTTGCGTCTCTGGGAAAGCACACATCCCCACTGCTGCTGTGCCTGTAGATAGGGCGCCAAGGCACCGTGAAGAGCAGCAAGAGCTTTCAGGGCTGGGCCCTTCCTTGTGGGAGAAGGAGCCGGACGTTTGCCTTTTCGGCAAGAGGCTCTGCCGCGGCCGAGCGCCATGAGATGTTGCGTCTCTGGGAAAGCACAGATCCCCACTGCTGCTGTGCCTGTAGATAGGGCGCCAAGGCACCGTGAAGAGCAGCAAGAGCTTTCAGGGCTGGGCCCTTCCTTGTGGGAGAAGGAGCCGGACGTTTGCCTTCTCGGCAAGAGGCTCTGCCGCGGCCGAGCGCCATGAGATGTTGCGTCTCTGGGAAAGCACAGATCCCCACTGCTGCTGTGCCTGTACATAGGGCGCCAAGGCACCGTGAAGAGCAGCAAGAGCTTTCAGGGCTGGGCCCTTCCTTGTGGGAGAAAGAGCCGGACGTTTGCCTTCTCGGCAAGAGGCTCTGCCGCGGCCGAGCGCCATGAGATGTTGCGTCTCTGGGAGAGCACAGATCCCCAGTGCTCTTGTGCCTGTAGATAGGGCGCCAAGGCACCGTGAAGAGCAGCAAGAGCTTTCAGGGCTGGGCCCTTCCTTGTGGGAGAAGGAGCCGGACGTTTGCCTTCTCGGCAAGAGGCTCTGCCGCGGCCGAGCGCCATGAGATGTTGCGTCTCTGGGAGAGCACAGATCCCCAGTGCTCTTGTGCCTGTAGATAGGGCGCCAAGGCACCGTGAAGAGCAGCAAGAGCTTTCAGGGCTGGGCCCTTCCTTGTGGGAGAAGGAGCCGGACGTTTGCCTTTTCGGCAAGAGGCTCTGCCGCGGCCGAGCGCCATGAGATGTTGCGTCTCTGGGAAAGCACACATCCCCACTGCTGCTGTGCCTGTAGATAGGGCGCCAAGGCACCGTGAAGAGCAGCAAGAGCTTTCAGGGCTGGGCCCTTCCTTGTGGGAGAAGGAGCCGGACGTTTGCCTTTTCGGCAAGAGGCTCTGCCGCGGCCGAGCGCCATGAGATGTTGCGTCTCTGGGAAAGCACACATCCCCACTGCTGCTGTGCCTGTAGATAGGGCGCCAAGGCACCGTGAAGAGCAGCAAGAGCTTTCAGGGCTGGGCCCTTCCTTGTGGGAGAAGGAGCCGGACGTTTGCCTTTTCGGCAAGAGGCTCTGCCGCGGCCGAGCGCCATGAGATGTTGCGTCTCTGGGAAAGCACACATCCCCACTGCTGCTGTGCCTGTAGATAGGGCGCCAAGGCACCGTGAAGAGCAGCAAGAGCTTTCAGGGCTGGGCCCTTCCTTGTGGGAGAAGGAGCCGGACGTTTGCCCTATCGGCAAGAAGCTGTCCCGCGGCCGAGCGCCATGAGATGTTCCGTCTCTGGGAAAGCACAGATCCCCACTGCTCTTGTGCCTGTAGATAGGGCTCCAAGGCACCGTGAAGAGCAGCAAGAGCTTTCAGGGCTGGGCCCTTCCTTGTGGGAGAAGGAGCTGGACGTTTGCCTTTTCGGCAAGAGGCTCTGCCGCGGCCGAGCGCCATGAGATGTTGCGTCTCTGGGAAAGCACAGATCCCCACTGCTCTTGTGCCTGTAGATAGGGCGCCAAGGCACCGTGAAGAGCAGCAAGAGCTTTCAGGGCTGGGCCCTTCCTTGTGGGAGAAGGAGCCGGACGTTTGCCTTTTCGGCAAGAGGCTCTGCCGCGGCCGAGCGCCATGAGATCTTGCGTCTCTGGGAAAGCACACATCCCCACTGCTGCTGTGCCTGTAGATAGGGCGCCAAGGCACCGTGAAGAGCAGCAAGAGCTTTCAGGGCTGGGCCCTTCCTTGTGGGAGAAGGAGACGGACGTTTGCCTTTTCGGCAAGAAGCTGTCCCGCGGCCGAGCGCCATGAGATGTTGCGTCTCTGGGAAAGCACACATCCCCACTGCTGCTGTGCCTGTAGATAGGGCGCCAAGGCACCGTGAAGAGCAGCAAGAGCTTTCAGGGCTGGGCCCTTCCTTGTGGGAGAAGGAGCCGGACGTTTGCCTTTTCGGCAAGAGGCTCTGCCGCGGCCGAGCGCCATGAGATGTTGCGTCTCTGGGAAAGCACACATCCCCACTGCTGCTGTGCCTGTAGATAGGGCGCCAAGGCACCGTGAAGAGCAGCAAGAGCTTTCAGGGCTGGGCCCTTCCTTGTGGGAGAAGGAGCCGGACGTTTGCCTTCTCGGCAAGAGGCTCTGCCGCGGCCGAGCGCCATGAGATGTTGCGTCTCTGGGAAAGCACAGATCCCCACTGCTGCTGTGCCTGTAGATAGGGCGCCAAGGCACCGTGAAGAGCAGCAAGAGCTTTCAGGGCTGGGCCCTTCCTTGTGGGAGAAAGAGCCGGACGTTTGCCTTCTCGGCAAGAGGCTCTGCCGCGGCCGAGCGCCATGAGATGTTGCGTCTCTGGGAGAGCACAGATCCCCAGTGCTCTTGTGCCTGTAGATAGGGCGCCAAGGCACCGTGAAGAGCAGCAAGAGCTTTCAGGGCTGGGCCCTTCCTTGTGGGAGAAGGAGCCGGACGTTTGCCTTTTCGGCAAGAGGCTCTGCCGCGGCCGAGCGCCATGAGATGTTGCGTCTCTGGGAAAGCACACATCCCCACTGCTGCTGTGCCTGTAGATAGGGCGCCAAGGCACCGTGAAGAGCAGCAAGAGCTTTCAGGGCTGGGCCCTTCCTTGTGGGAGAAGGAGCCGGACGTTTGCCTTTTCGGCAAGAGGCTCTGCCGCGGCCGAGCGCCATGAGATGTTGTGTCTCTGGGAAAGCACAGATCCCCACTGCTGCTGTGCCTGTAGATAGGGCGCCAAGGCACCGTGAAGAGCAGCAAGAGCTTTCAGGGCTGGGCCCTTCCTTGTGGGAGAAGGAGCCGGACGTTTGCCCTATCGGCAAGAAGTTGTCCCGCGGCCGAGCGCCATGAGATGTTGCGTCTCTGGGAAAGCACAGATCCCCACTGCTCTTGTGCCTGTAGATAGGGCTCCAAGGCACCGTGAAGAGCAGCAAAAGCTTTCAGGGCTGGGCCCTTCCTTGTGGGAGAAAGAGCCGGACGTTTGCGTTCTCGGCAAGAGGGTCTGCCGCGGCCGAGCGCCATGAGATCTTGCGTCTCTGGGAGAGCACAGATCCCCACTGCTGCTGTGCCTGTAGATAGGGCGCCAAGGCACCGTGAAGAGCAGCAAGAGCTTTCAGGGCTGGGCCCTTCCTTGTGGGAGAAGGAGCCGGACGTTTGCCTTTTCGGCAAGAGGCTCTGCCGCGGCCGAGCGCCATGAGATGTTGCGTCTCTGGGAAAGCACACATCCCCACTGCTGCTGTGCCTGTAGATAGGGCGCCAAGGCACCGTGAAGAGCAGCAAGAGCTTTCAGGGCTGGGCCCTTCCTTGTGGGAGAAGGAGCCGGACGTTTGCCTTTTCGGCAAGAGGCTCTGCCGCGGCCGAGCGCCATGAGATGTTGCGTCTCTGGGAAAGCACACATCCCCACTGCTGCTGTGCCTGTAGATAGGGCGCCAAGGCACCGTGAAGAGCAGCAAGAGCTTTCAGGGCTGGGCCCTTCCTTGTGGGAGAAGGAGCCGGACGTTTGCCTTCTCGGCAAGAGGCTCTGCCGCGGCCGAGCGCCATGAGATGTTGCGTCTCTGGGAAAGCACAGATCCCCACTGCTGCTGTGCCTGTACATAGGGCGCCAAGGCACCGTGAAGAGCAGCAAGAGCTTTCAGGGCTGGGCCCTTCCTTGTGGGAGAAGGAGCCGGACGTTTGCCTTTTCGGCAAGAGGCTCTGCCGCGGCCGAGCGCCATGAGATCTTGCGTCTCTGGGAAAGCACACATCCCCACTGCTGCTGTGCCTGTAGATAGGGCGCCAAGGCACCGTGAAGAGCAGCAAGAGCTTTCAGGGCTGGGCCCTTCCTTGTGGGAGAAGGAGACGGACGTTTGCCTTTTCGGCAAGAAGCTGTCCCGCGGCCGAGCGCCATGAGATGTTGCGTCTCTGGGAAAGCACACATCCCCACTGCTGCTGTGCCTGTAGATAGGGCGCCAAGGCACCGTGAAGAGCAGCAAGAGCTTTCAGGGCTGGGCCCTTCCTTGTGGGAGAAGGAGACGGACGTTTGCCTTTTCGGCAAGAGGCTCTGCCGCGGCCGAGCGCCATGAGATGTTGCGTCTCTGGGAAAGCACACATCCCCACTGCTCTTGTGCCTGTAGATAGGGCGCCAAGGCACCGTGAAGAGCAGCAAGAGCTTTCAGGGCTGGGCCCTTCCTTGTGGGAGAAAGAGCCGGACGTTTGCCTTCTCGGCAAGAGGCTCTGCCGCGGCCGAGCGCCATGAGATGTTGCGTCTCTGGGAGAGCACAGATCCCCAGTGCTCTTGTGCCTGTAGATAGGGCGCCAAGGCACCGTGAAGAGCAGCAAGAGCTTTCAGGGCTGGGCCCTTCCTTGTGGGAGAAGGAGACGGACGTTTGCCTTTTCGTCAAGAGGCTCTGCCGCGGCCGAGCGCCATGAGATGTTGCGTCTCTGGGAAAGCACAGATCCCCACTGCTGCTGTGCCTGTAGATAGGGCGCCAAGGCACCGTGAAGAGCAGCAAGAGCTTTCAGGGCTGGGCCCTTCCTTGTGGGAGAAGGAGCCGGACGTTTGCCTTTTCGGCAAGAGGCTCTGCCGCGGCCGAGCGCCATGAGATCTTGCGTCTCTGGGAAAGCACAGATCCCCACTGCTGCTGTGCCTGTAGATAGGGCGCCAAGGCACCGTGAAGAGCAGCAAGAGCTTTCAGGGCTGGGCCCTTCCTTGTGGGAGAAGGAGCCGGACGTTTGCCTTTTCGGCAAGAGGCTCTGCCGCGGCCGAGCGCCATGAGATCTTGCGTCTCTGGGAAAGCACAGATCCCCACTGCTGCTGTGCCTGTAGATAGGGCGCCAAGGCACCGTGAAGAGCAGCAAGAGCTTTCAGGGCTGGGCCCTTCCTTGTGGGAGAAGGAGCCGGACGTTTGCCTTTTCGGCAAGAGGCTCTGCCGCGGCCGAGCGCCATGAGATGTTGCGTCTCTGGGAAAGCACACATCCCCACTTCTGCTGTGCCTGTAGATAGGGCGCCAAGGCACCGTGAAGAGCAGCAAGAGCTTTCAGGGCTGGGCCCTTCATGTGGGAGAAGGAGCCGGACGTTTGCCTTTTCGGCAAGAGGCTCTGCCGCGGCCGAGCGCCATGAGATCTTGCGTCTCTGGGAAAGCACAGATCCCCACTTCTGCTGTGCCTGTAGATAGGGCGCCAAGGCACCGTGAAGAGCAGCAAGAGCTTTCAGGGCTGGGCCCTTCCTTGTGGGAGAAGGAGCCGGACGTTTGCCTTTTCGGCAAGAGGCTCTGCCGCGGCCGAGCGCCATGAGATGTTGCGTCTCTGGGAGAGCACAGATCCCCACTGCTGCTGTGCCTGTAGATAGGGCACCAAGGCACCGTGAAGAGCAGCAAGAGCTTTCAGGGCTGGGCCCTTCCTTGTGGGAGAAGGAGCCGGACGTTTGCCTTTTCGGCAAGAGGCTCTGCCGCGGCCGAGCGCCATGAGATGTTGCGCCTCTGGGAAAGCACAGATCCCCACTGCTGCTGTGCCTGTACATAGGGCGCCAAGGCACCGTGAAGAGCAGCAAGAGCTTTCAGGGCTGGGCCCTTCCTTGTGGGAGAAGGAGCCGGACGTTTGCCTTTTCGGCAAGAGGCTCTGCCGCGGCCGAGCGCCATGAGATGTTGCGTCTCTGGGAGAGCACAGATCCCCAGTGCTCTTGTGCCTGTAGATAGGGCGCCAAGGCACCGTGAAGAGCAGCAAGAGCTTTCAGGGCTGGGCCCTTCCTTGTGGGAGAAGGAGCCGGACGTTTGCCTTTTCGGCAAGAGGCTCTGCCGCGGCCGAGCGCCATGAGATGTTGCGTCTCTGGGAAAGCACACATCCCCACTGCTGCTGTGCCTGTAGATAGGGCGCCAAGGCACCGTGAAGAGCAGCAAGAGCTTTCAGGGCTGGGCCCTTCCTTGTGGGAGAAGGAGCCGGACGTTTGCCTTTTCGGCAAGAGGCTCTGCCGCGGCCGAGCGCCATGAGATGTTGCGTCTCTGGGAAAGCACAGATCCCCACTGCTGCTGTGCCTGTAGATAGGGCGCCAAGGCACCGTGAAGAGCAGCAAGAGCTTTCAGGGCTGGGCCCTTCCTTGTGGGAGAAGGAGCCGGACGTTTGCCTTTTCGGCAAGAGGCTCTGCCGCGGCCGAGCGCCATGAGATGTTGCGTCTCTGGGAAAGCACAGATCCCCACTGCTGCTGTGCCTGTAGATAGGGCGCCAAGGCACCGTGAAGAGCAGCAAGAGCTTTCAGGGCTGGGCCCTTCCTTGTGGGAGAAGGAGCCGGACGTTTGCCTTTTCGGCAAGAGGCTCTGCCGCGGCCGAGCGCCATGAGATGTTGCGTCTCTGGGAAAGCACACATCCCCACTGCTCTTGTGCCTGTAGATAGGGCGCCAAGGCACCGTGAAGAGCAGCAAGAGCTTTCAGGGCTGGGCCCTTCCTTGTGGGAGAAGGAGCCGGACGTTTGCCTTTTCGGCAAGAGGCTCTGCCGCGGCCGAGCGCCATGAGATCTTGCGTCTCTGGGAAAGCACAGATCCCCACTGCTGCTGTGCCTGTAGATAGGGCGCCAAGGCACCGTGAAGAGCAGCAAGAGCTTTCAGGGCTGGGCCCTTCCTTGTGGGAGAAGGAGCCGGACGTTTGCCTTTTCGGCAAGAGGCTCTGCCGCGGCCGAGCGCCATGAGATGTTGCGTCTCTGGGAAAGCACACATCCCCACTTCTGCTGTGCCTGTAGATAGGGCGCCAAGGCACCGTGAAGAGCAGCAAGAGCTTTCAGGGCTGGGCCCTTCATGTGGGAGAAGGAGACGGACGTTTGCCTTTTCGGCAAGAGGCTCTGCCGCGGCCGAGCGCCATGAGATCTTGCGTCTCTGGGAAAGCACAGATCCCCACTGCTCTTGTGCCTGTAGATAGGGCGCCAAGGCACCGTGAAGAGCAGCAAGAGCTTTCAGGGCTGGGCCCTTCCTTGTGGGAGAAGGAGCCGGACGTTTGCCTTTTCGGCAAGAGGCTCTGCCGCGGCCGAGCGCCATGAGATGTTGCGTCTCTGGGAGAGCACAGATCCCCACTGCTGCTGTGCCTGTAGATAGGGCGCCAAGGCACCGTGAAGAGCAGCAAGAGCTTTCAGGGCTGGGCCCTTCCTTGTGGGAGAAGGAGCCGGACGTTTGCCTTTTCGGCAAGAGGCTCTGCCGCGGCCGAGCGCCATGAGATGTTGCGCCTCTGGGAAAGCACAGATCCCCACTGCTGCTGTGCCTGTACATAGGGCGCCAAGGCACCGTGAAGAGCAGCAAGAGCTTTCAGGGCTGGGCCCTTCCTTGTGGGAGAAGGAGCCGGACGTTTGCCTTTTCGGCAAGAGGCTCTGCCGCGGCCGAGCGCCATGAGATGTTGCGTCTCTGGGAGAGCACAGATCCCCAGTGCTCTTGTGCCTGTAGATAGGGCGCCAAGGCACCGTGAAGAGCAGCAAGAGCTTTCAGGGCTGGGCCCTTCCTTGTGGGAGAAGGAGCCGGACGTTTGCCTTTTCGGCAAGAGGCTCTGCCGCGGCCGAGCGCCATGAGATGTTGCGTCTCTGGGAAAGCACACATCCCCACTGCTGCTGTGCCTGTAGATAGGGCGCCAAGGCACCGTGAAGAGCAGCAAGAGCTTTCAGGGCTGGGCCCTTCCTTGTGGGAGAAGGAGCCGGACGTTTGCCTTTTCGGCAAGAGGCTCTGCCGCGGCCGAGCGCCATGAGATGTTGCGTCTCTGGGAAAGCACAGATCCCCACTGCTGCTGTGCCTGTAGATAGGGCGCCAAGGCACCGTGAAGAGCAGCAAGAGCTTTCAGGGCTGGGCCCTTCCTTGTGGGAGAAGGAGCCGGACGTTTGCCTTTTCGGCAAGAGGCTCTGCCGCGTCCGAGCGCCATGAGATGTTGCGTCTCTGGGAAAGCACAGATCCCCACTGCTGCTGTGCCTGTAGGTAGGGCGCCAAGGCACCGTGAAGAGCAGCAAGAGCTTTCAGGGCTGGGCCCTTCCTTGTGGGAGAAGGAGCCGGACGTTTGCCTTTTCGGCAAGAGGCTCTGCCGTGGACGAGCGCCATGAGATGTTGCGTCTCTGGGAAAGCACACATCCCCACTGCTCTTGTGCCTGTAGATAGGGCGCCAAGGCACCGTGAAGAGCAGCAAGAGCTTTCAGGGCTGGGCCCTTCCTTGTGGGAGAAGGAGCCGGACGTTTGCCTTTTCGGCAAGAGGCTCTGCCGCGGCCGAGCGCCATGAGATGTTGCGTCTCTGGGAAAGCACAGATCCCCACTGCTGTTGTGCCTGTAGATAGGGCGCCAAGGCACCGTGAAGAGCAGCAAGAGCTTTCAGGGCTGGGCCCTTCCTTGTGGGAGAAGGAGCCGGACGTTTGCCTTCTCGGCAAGAGGCTCTGCCGCGGCCGAGCGCCATGAGATGTTGCGTCTCTGGGAACGCACAGATCCCCACTGCTGCTGTGCCTGTAGATAGGGCGCCAAGGCACCGTGAAGAGCAGCAAGAGCTTTCAGGGCTGGGCCCTTCCTTGTGGGAGAAAGAGCCGGACGTTTGCCTTCTCGGCAAGAGGCTCTGCCGCGGCCGAGCGCCATGAGATGTTGCGTCTCTGGGAGAGCACAGATCCCCACTGCTGTTGTACCTGTAGATAGGGCACCAAGGCACCGTGAAGAGCAGCAAGAGCTTTCAGGGCTGGGCCCTTCCTTGTGGGAGAAGGAGCCGGACGTTTGCCTTTTCGGCAAGAGGCTCGGCCGCGGCCGAGCGCCATGAGATGTTGCGTCTCTGGGAAAGCACAGATCCCCACTGCTGCTGTGCCTGTAGATAGGGCGCCAAGGCACCGTGAAGAGCAGCAAGAGCTTTCAGGGCTGGGCCCTTCCTTGTGGGAGAAGGAGCCGGACGTTTGCCTTTTCGGCAAGAGGCTCGGCCGCGGCCGAGCGCCATGAGATGTTGCGTCTCTGGGAAAGCACACATCCCCACTGCTCTTGTGCCTGTAGATAGGGCGCCAAGGCACCGTGAAGAGCAGCAAGAGCTTTCAGGGCTGGGCCCTTCCTTGTGGGAGAAGGAGCCGGACGTTTGCCTTTTCGGCAAGAGGCTCTGCCGCGGCCGAGCGCCATGAGATGTTGCGTCTCTGGGAAAGCACAGATCCCCACTGCTGCTGTGCCTGTAGATAGGGCGCCAAGGCACCGTGAAGAGCAGCAAGAGCTTTCAGGGCTGGGCCCTTCCTTGTGGGAGAAGGAGCCGGACGTTTGCCTTTTCGGCAAGAGGCTCTGCCGCGGCCGAGCGCCATGAGATGTTGCGTCTCTGGGAAAGCACAGATCCCCACTGCTCTTGTGCCTGTAGATAGGGCGCCAAGGCACCGTGAAGAGCAGCAAGAGCTTTCAGGGCTGGGCCCTTCCTTGTGGGAGAAGGAGCCGGACGTTTGCCTTTTCGGCAAGAGGCTCTGCCGCGGCCGAGCGCCATGAGATGTTGCGTCTCTGGGAAAGCACAGATCCCCACTGCTCTTGTGCCTGTAGATAGGGCGCCAAGGCACCGTGAAGAGCAGCAAGAGCTTTCAGGGCTGGGCCCTTCCTTGTGGGAGAAGGAGCCGGACTTTTGCCTTTTCGGCAAGAGGCTCTGCCGCGGCCGAGCGCCATGAGATGTTGCGTCTCTGGGAAAGCACAGATCCCCACTGCTCTTGTGCCTGTAGATAGGGCGCCAAGGCACCGTGAAGAGCAGCAAGAGCTTTCAGGGCTGGGCCCTTCATGTGGGAGAAGGAGCCGGACGTTTGCCTTTTCGGCAAGAGGCTCTGCCGCGGCCGAGCGCCATGAGATGTTGCGTCTCTGGGAGAGCACAGATCCCCACTGCTGCTGTGCCTGTAGATAGGGCGCCAAGGCACCGTGAAGAGCAGCAAGAGCTTTCAGGGCTGGGCCCTTCCTTGTGGGAGAAGGAGCCGGACGTTTGCCTTTTCGGCAAGAGGCTCTGCCGCGGCCGAGCGCCATGAGATGTTGCGCCTCTGGGAAAGCACAGATCCCCACTTCTGCTGTGCCTGTAGATAGGGCGCCAAGGCACCGTGAAGAGCAGCAAGAGCTTTCAGGGCTGGGCCCTTCCTTGTGGGAGAAGGAGCCGGACGTTTGCCTTTTCGGCAAGAGGCTCTGCCGCGGCCGAGCGCCATGAGATGTTGCGTCTCTGGGAGAGCACAGATCCCCAGTGCTCTTGTGCCTGTAGATAGGGCGCCAAGGCACCGTGAAGAGCAGCAAGAGCTTTCAGGGCTGGGCCCTTCCTTGTGGGAGAAGGAGCCGGACGTTTGCCTTTTCGGCAAGAGGCTCTGCCGCGGCCGAGCGCCATGAGATGTTGCGTCTCTGGGAAAGCACACATCCCCACTGCTGCTGTGCCTGTAGATAGGGCGCCAAGGCACCGTGAAGAGCAGCAAGAGCTTTCAGGGCTGGGCCCTTCCTTGTGGGAGAAGGAGCCGGACGTTTGCCTTTTCGGCAAGAGGCTCTGCCGCGGCCGAGCGCCATGAGATGTTGCGTCTCTGGGAGAGCACAGATCCCCAGTGCTCTTGTGCCTGTAGATAGGGCGCCAAGGCACCGTGAAGAGCAGCAAGAGCTTTCAGGGCTGGGCCCTTCCTTGTGGGAGAAGGAGCCGGACGTTTGCCTTTTCGGCAAGAGGCTCTGCCGCGGCCGAGCGCCATGAGATGTTGCGTCTCTGGGAAAGCACAGATCCCCACTGCTGCTGTGCCTGTAGATAGGGCGCCAAGGCACCGTGAAGAGCAGCAAGAGCTTTCAGGGCTGGGCCCTTCCTTGTGGGAGAAGGAGCCGGACGTTTGCCTTTTCGGCAAGAGGCTCTGCCGCGGCCGAGCGCCATGAGATGTTGCGTCTCTGGGAAAGCACAGATCCCCACTGCTGCTGTGCCTGTAGATAGGGCGCCAAGGCACCGTGAAGAGCAGCAAGAGCTTTCAGGGCTGGGCCCTTCCTTGTGGGAGAAGGAGCCGGACGTTTGCCTTTTCGGCAAGAGGCTCTGCCGCGGCCGAGCGCCATGAGATGTTGCGTCTCTGGGAAAGCACACATCCCCACTGCTGCTGTGCCTGTAGATAGGGCGCCAAGGCACCGTGAAGAGCAGCAAGAGCTTTCAGGGCTGGGCCCTTCCTTGTGGGAGAAGGAGCCGGACGTTTGCCTTTTCGGCAAGAGGCTCTGCCGTGGACGAGCGCCATGAGATGTTGCGTCTCTGGGAAAGCACACATCCCCACTGCTGCTGTGCCTGTAGATAGGGCGCCAAGGCACCGTGAAGAGCAGCAAGAGCTTTCAGGGCTGGGCCCTTCCTTGTGGGAGAAGGAGCCGGACGTTTGCCTTTTCGGCAAGAGGCTCTGCCGTGGACGAGCGCCATGAGATGTTGCGTCTCTGGGAAAGCACACATCCCCACTGCTGCTGTGCCTGTAGATAGGGCGCCAAGGCACCGTGAAGAGCAGCAAGAGCTTTCAGGGCTGGGCCCTTCCTTGTGGGAGAAGGAGCCGGACGTTTGCCTTTTCGGCAAGAGGCTCTGCCGCGGCCGAGCGCCATGAGATGTTGCGTCTCTGGGAAAGCACAGATCCCCACTGCTCTTGTGCCTGTAGATAGGGCGCCAAGGCACCGTGAAGAGCAGCAAGAGCTTTCAGGGCTGGGCCCTTCCTTGTGGGAGAAGGAGCCGGACTTTTGCCTTTTCGGCAAGAGGCTCTGCCGCGGCCGAGCGCCATGAGATGTTGCGTCTCTGGGAAAGCACAGATCCCCACTGCTGCTGTGCCTGTAGATAGGGCGCCAAGGCACCGTGAAGAGCAGCAAGAGCTTTCAGGGCTGGGCCCTTCCTTGTGGGAGAAGGAGCCGGACGTTTGCCTTTTCGGCAAGAGGCTCTGCCGCGGCCGAGCGCCATGAGATGTTGCGCCTCTGGGAAAGCACAGATCCCCACTTCTGCTGTGCCTGTAGATAGGGCGCCAAGGCACCGTGAAGAGCAGCAAGAGCTTTCAGGGCTGGGCCCTTCCTTGTGGGAGAAGGAGCCGGACGTTTGCCTTTTCGGCAAGAGGCTCTGCCGCGGCCGAGCGCCATGAGATGTTGCGTCTCTGGGAGAGCACAGATCCCCAGTGCTCTTGTGCCTGTAGATAGGGCGCCAAGGCACCGTGAAGAGCAGCAAGAGCTTTCAGGGCTGGGCCCTTCCTTGTGGGAGAAGGAGCCGGACGTTTGCCTTTTCGGCAAGAGGCTCTGCCGCGGCCGAGCGCCATGAGATGTTGCGTCTCTGGGGAAGCACACATCCCCACTGCTGCTGTGCCTGTAGATAGGGCGCCAAGGCACCGTGAAGAGCAGCAAGAGCTTTCAGGGCTGGGCCCTTCCTTGTGGGAGAAGGAGCCGGACGTTTGCCTTTTCGGCAAGAGGCTCTGCCGCGGCCGAGCGCCATGAGATGTTGCGTCTCTGGGAGAGCACAGATCCCCAGTGCTCTTGTGCCTGTAGATAGGGCGCCAAGGCACCGTGAAGAGCAGCAAGAGCTTTCAGGGCTGGGCCCTTCCTTGTGGGAGAAGGAGCCGGACGTTTGCCTTTTCGGCAAGAGGTTCTGCCGCGGCCGAGCGCCATGAGATGTTGCGTCTCTGGGAAAGCACAGATCCCCACTGCTGCTGTGCCTGTAGATAGGGCGCCAAGGCACCGTGAAGAGCAGCAAGAGCTTTCAGGGCTGGGCCCTTCCTTGTGGGAGAAGGAGCCGGACGTTTGCCTTTTCGGCAAGAGGCTCTGCCGCGTCCGAGCGCCATGAGATGTTGCGTCTCTGGGAAAGCACACATCCCCACTGCTGCTGTGCCTGTAGATAGGGCGCCAAGGCACCGTGAAGAGCAGCAAGAGCTTTCAGGGCTGGGCCCTTCCTTGTGGGAGAAGGAGCCGGACGTTTGCCTTTTCGGCAAGAGGCTCTGCCGTGGACGAGCGCCATGAGATGTTGCGTCTCTGGGAAAGCACACATCCCCACTGCTCTTGTGCCTGTAGATAGGGCGCCAAGGCACCGTGAAGAGCAGCAAGAGCTTTCAGGGCTGGGCCCTTCCTTGTGGGAGAAGGAGCCGGACGTTTGCCTTTTCGGCAAGAGGCTCTGCCGCGGCCGAGCGCCATGAGATGTTGCGTCTCTGGGAAAGCACAGATCCCCACTGCTGTTGTGCCTGTAGATAGGGCGCCAAGGCACCGTGAAGAGCAGCAAGAGCTTTCAGGGCTGGGCCCTTCCTTGTGGGAGAAGGAGCCGGACGTTTGCCTTCTCGGCAAGAGGCTCTGCCGCGGCCGAGTGCCATGAGATGTTGCGTCTCTGGGAAAGCACAGATCCCCACTGCTGCTGTGCCTGTAGATAGGGCGCCAAGGCACCGTGAAGAGCAGCAAGAGCTTTCAGGGCTGGGCCCTTCCTTGTGGGAGAAAGAGCCGGACGTTTGCCTTCTCGGCAAGAGGCTCTGCCGCGGCCGAGCGCCATGAGATGTTGCGTCTCTGGGAGAGCACAGATCCCCACTGCTGCTGTGCCTGTAGATAGGGCGCCAAGGCACCGTGAAGAGCAGCAAGAGCTTTCAGGGCTGGGCCCTTCCTTGTGGGAGAAGGAGCCGGACGTTTGCCTTTTCGGCAAGAGGCTCGGCCGCGGCCGAGCGCCATGAGATGTTGCGTCTCTGGGAAAGCACAGATCCCCACTGCTGCTGTGCCTGTAGATAGGGCGCCAAGGCACCGTGAAGAGCAGCAAGAGCTTTCAGGGCTGGGCCCTTCCTTGTGGGAGAAGGAGCCGGACGTTTGCCTTTTCGGCAAGAGGCTCTGCCGCGGCCGAGCGCCATGAGATGTTGCGTCTCTGGGAAAGCACACATCCCCACTTCTGCTGTGCCTGTAGATAGGGCGCCAAGGCACCGTGAAGAGCAGCAAGAGCTTTCAGGGCTGGGCCCTTCCTTGTGGGAGAAGGAGCCGGACGTTTGCCTTTTCGGCAAGAGGCTCTGCCCCGGCCGAGCGCCATGAGATGTTGCGCCTCTGGGAAAGCACAGATCCCCACTGCTGCTGTGCCTGTAGATAGGGCGCCAAGGCACCGTGAAGAGGAGCAAGAGCTTTCAGGGCTGGGCCCTTCCTTGTGGGAGAAGGAGCCAGACGTTTGCCTTTTCGGCAAGAGGCTCGGCCGCGGCCGAGCGCCATGAGATGTTGCGTCTCTGGGAAAGCACACATCCCCACTGCTCTTGTGCCTGTAGATAGGGCACCAAGGCACCGTGAAGAGCAGCAAGAGCTTTCAGGGCTGGGCCCTTCCTTGTGGGAGAAGGAGCCGGACGTTTGCCTTTTCGGCAAGAAGCTGTCCCGCGGCCGAGCGCCATGAGATGTTGCGTCTCTGGGAAAGCACACATCCCCACTGCTCTTGTGCCTGTAGATAGGGCTCCAAGGCACCGTGAAGAGCAGCAAGAGCTTTCAGGGCTGGGCCCTTCCTTGTGGGAGAAGGAGCTGGACGTTTGCCTTTTCGGCAAGAGGCTCAGCCGCGGCCGAGCGCCATGAGATGTTGCGTCTCTGGGAAAGCAGAGATCCCCACTGCTCTTGTGCCTGTAGATAGGGCGCCAAGGCACCGTGAAGAGCAGCAAGAGCTTTCAGGGCTGGGCCCTTCCTTGTGGGAGAAGGAGCCGGACGTTTGCCTTTTCGGCAAGAGGCTCTGCCGCGGCCGAGCGCCATGAGATGTTGCGTCTCTGGGAAAGCACACATCCCCACTGCTCTTGTGCCTGTAGATAGGGCGCCAAGGCACCGTGAAGAGCAGCAAGAGCTTTCAGGGCTGGGCCCTTCCTTGTGGGAGAAGGAGCCGGACGTTTGCCTTTTCGGCAAGAGGCTCTGCCGCGGCCGAGCGCCATGAGATGTTGCGTCTCTGGGAAAGCACAGATCCCCACTGCTCTTGTGCCTGTAGATAGGGCGCCAAGGCACCGTGAAGAGCAGCAAGAGCTTTCAGGGCTGGGCCCTTCCTTGTGGGAGAAGGAGCCGGACTTTTGCCTTTTCGGCAAGAGGCTCTGCCGCGGCCGAGCGCCATGAGATGTTGCGTCTCTGGGAAAGCACAGATCCCCACTGCTGCTGTGCCTGTAGATAGGGCGCCAAGGCACCGTGAAGAGCAGCAAGAGCTTTCAGGGCTGGGCCCTTCATGTGGGAGAAGGAGCCGGACGTTTGCCTTTTCGGCAAGAGGCTCTGCCGCGGCCGAGCGCCATGAGATCTTGCGTCTCTGGGAAAGCACAGATCCCCACTGCTCTTGTGCCTGTAGATAGGGCGCCAAGGCACCGTGAAGAGCAGCAAGAGCTTTCAGGGCTGGGCCCTTCCTTGTGGGAGAAGGAGCCGGACGTTTGCCTTTTCGGCAAGAGGCTCTGCCGCGGCCGAGCGCCATGAGATGTTGCGTCTCTGGGAGAGCACAGATCCCCACTGCTGCTGTGCCTGTAGATAGGGCGCCAAGGCACCGTGAAGAGCAGCAAGAGCTTTCAGGGCTGGGCCCTTCCTTGTGGGAGAAGGAGCCGGACGTTTGCCTTTTCGGCAAGAGGCTCTGCCGCGGCCGAGCGCCATGAGATGTTGCGCCTCTGGGAAAGCACAGATCCCCACTTCTGCTGTGCCTGTAGATAGGGCGCCAAGGCACCGTGAAGAGCAGCAAGAGCTTTCAGGGCTGGGCCCTTCCTTGTGGGAGAAGAAGCCGAACGTTTGCCTTTTCGGCAAGAGGCTCTGCCGCGGCCGAGCGCCATGAGATGTTGCGTCTCTGGGAGAGCACAGATCCCCAGTGCTCTTGTGCCTGTAGATAGGGCGCCAAGGCACCGTGAAGAGCAGCAAGAGCTTTCAGGGCTGGGCCCTTCCTTGTGGGAGAAGGAGCCGGACGTTTGCCTTTTCGGCAAGAGGCTCTGCCGCGGCCGAGCGCCATGAGATGTTGCGTCTCTGGGAAAGCACACATCCCCACTGCTGCTGTGTCTGTAGATAGGGCGCCAAGGCACCGTGAAGAGCAGCAAGAGCTTTCAGGGCTGGGCCCTTCCTTGTGGGAGAAGGAGCCGGACGTTTGCCTTTTCGGCAAGAGGCTCTGCCGCGGCCGAGCGCCATGAGATGTTGCGTCTCTGGGAAAGCACACATCCCCACTGCTGCTGTGCCTGTAGATAGGGCGCCAAGGCACCGTGAAGAGCAGCAAGAGCTTTCAGGGCTGGGCCCTTCCTTGTGGGAGAAGGAGCCGGACGTTTGCCTTTTCGGCAAGAGGCTCTGCCGCGGCCGAGCGCCATGAGATGTTGCGTCTCTGGGAAAGCACACATCCCCACTGCTGCTGTGCCTGTAGATAGGGCGCCAAGGCACCGTGAAGAGCAGCAAGAGCTTTCAGGGCTGGGCCCTTCCTTGTGGGAGAAGGAGCCGGACGTTTGCCTTTTCGGCAAGAGGCTCTGACGTGGACGAGCGCCATGAGATGTTGCGTCTCTGGGAAAGCACACATCCCCACTGCTCTTGTGCCTGTAGATAGGGCGCCAAGGCACCGTGAAGAGCAGCAAGAGCTTTCAGGGCTGGGCCCTTCCTTGTGGGAGAAGGAGCCGGACGTTTGCCTTTTCGGCAAGAGGCTCTGCCGCGGCCGAGCGCCATGAGATGTTGCGTCTCTGGGAAAGCACAGATCCCCACTGCTGCTGTGCCTGTAGATAGGGCGCCAAGGCACCGTGAAGAGCAGCAAGAGCTTTCAGGGCTGGGCCCTTCCTTGTGGGAGAAGGAGCCGGACGTTTCCCTTTTCGGCAAGAGGCTCTGCCGCGGCCGAGCGCCATGAGATGTTGCGTCTCTGGGAAAGCACACATCCCCACTGCTGCTGTGCCTGTAGATAGGGCGCCAAGGCACCCTGTAGAGCAGCAAGAGCTTTCAGGGCTGGGCCCTTCATGTGGGAGAAGGAGACGGACGTTTGCCTTTTCGGCAAGAGGCTCTGCCGCGGCCGAGCGCCATGAGATGTTGCGTCTCTGGGAAAGCACAGATCCCCAGTGCTCTTGTGCCTGTAGATAGGGCGCCAAGGCACCGTGAAGAGCAGCAAGAGCTTTCAGGGCTGGGCCCTTCCTTGTGGGAGAAGGAGCCGGACGTTTGCCTTCTCGGCAAGAGGCTCTTCCGCGGCCGAGTGCCATGAGATGTTGCGTCTCTGGGAACGCACAGATCCCCACTGCTGCTGTGCCTGTAGATAGGGCGCCAAGGCACCGTGAAGAGCAGCAAGAGCTTTCAGGGCTGGGCCCTTCCTTGTGGGAGAAAGAGCCGGACGTTTGCCTTCTCGGCAAGAGGCTCTGCCGCGGCCGAGCGCCATGAGATGTTGCGTCTCTGGGAGAGCACAGATCCCCACTGCTGCTGTGCCTGTAGATAGGGCGCCAAGGCACCGTGAAGAGCAGCAAGATCTTTCAGGGCTGGGCCCTTCCTTGTGGGAGAAGGAGCCGGACGTTTGCCTTTTCGGCAAGAGGCTCGGCCGCGGCCGAGCGCCATGAGATGTTGCGTCTCTGGGAAAGCACAGATCCCCACTGCTGCTGTGCCTGTAGATAGGGCGCCAAGGCACCGTGAAGAGCAGCAAGAGCTTTCAGGGCTGGGCCCTTCCTTGTGGGAGAAGGAGCCGGACGTTTGCCTTCTCGGCAAGAGGCTCTGCCGCGGCCGAGCGCCATGAGATGTTGCGTCTCTGGGAAATCACACATCCCCACTTCTGCTGTGCCTGTAGATAGGGCGCCAAGGCACCGTGAAGAGCAGCAAGAGCTTTCAGGGCTGGGCCCTTCCTTGTGGGAGAAGGAGCCGGACGTTTGCCTTTTCGGCAAGAGGCTCTGCCGCGGCCGAGCGCCATGAGATGTTGCGTCTCTGGGAAAGCACACATCCCCACTGCTGCTGTGCCTGTAGATAGGGCGCCAAGGCACCGTGAAGAGCAGCAAGAGCTTTCAGGGCTGGGCCCTTCCTTGTGGCAGAAGGAGCCGGACGTTTGCCTTTTCGGCAAGAGGCTCTGCCGCGGCCGAGCGCCATGAGATGTTGCGTCTCTGGGAAAGCACAGATCCCCACTGCTGCTGTGCCTGTAGATAGGGCGCTAAGGCACCGTGAAGAGCAGCAAGAGCTTTCAGGGCTGGGCCCTTCATGTGGGAGAAGGAGCCGGACGTTTGCCTTTTCGGCAAGAGGCTCTGCCGCGGCCGAGCGCCATGAGATGTTGCGTCTCTGGGAAAGCACAGATCCCCACTGCTCTTGTGCCTGTAGATAGGGCGCCAAGGCACCGTGAAGAGCAGCAAGAGCTTTCAGGGCTGGGCCCTTCCTTGTGGGAGAAGGAGCCGGACGTTTGCCTTTTCGGCAAGAGGCTCTGCCGCGGCCGAGCGCCATGAGATGTTGCGTCTCTGGGAACGCACAGATCCCCACTGCTGCTGTGCCTGTAGATAGGGCGCCAAGGCACCGTGAAGAGCAGCAAGAGCTTTCAGGGCTGGGCCCTTCCTTGTGGGAGAAAGAGCCGGACGTTTGCCTTCTCGGCAAGAGGCTCTGCCGCGGCCGAGCGCCATGAGATCTTGCGTCTCTGGGAGAGCACAGATCCCCACTGCTGCTGTGCCTGTAGATAGGGCGCCAAGGCACCGTGAAGAGCAGCAAGAGCTTTCAGGGCTGGGCCCTTCCTTGTGGGAGAAGGAGACGGACGTTTGCCTTTTCGGCAAGAGGCTCTGCTGCGGCCGAGCGCCATGAGATGTTGCGCCTCTGGGAAAGCACAGATCCCCACTTCTGCTGTGCCTGTAGATAGGGCGCCAAGGCACCGTGAAGAGCAGCAAGAGCTTTCAGGGCTGGGCCCTTCCTTGTGGGAGAAGGAGCCGGACGTTTGCCTTTTCGGCAAGAGGCTCTGCCGCGGCCGAGCGCCATGAGATGTTGCGTCTCTGGGAAAGCACA
Organism: Harpia harpyja; assembly: GCF_026419915.1. NCBI lineage: Eukaryota > Metazoa > Chordata > Aves > Accipitriformes > Accipitridae > Harpia > Harpia harpyja. The sequence continues at coordinate 14,339,145 of NC_068958.1, forward strand.
GATCCCCACTGCTGCTGTGCCTGTAGATAGGGCGCCAAGGCACCGTGAAGAGCAGCAAGAGCTTTCAGGGCTGGGCCCTTCCTTGTGGGAGAAGGAGCCGGACGTTTGCCTTTTCGGCAAGAGGCTCTGTGGTGGACGAGCGCCATGAGATGTTGCGTCTCTGGGAAAGCACACATCCCCACTGCTCTTGTGCCTGTAGATAGGGCGCCAAGGCACCGTGAAGAGCAGCAAGAGCTTTCAGGGCTGGGCCCTTCCTTGTGGGAGAAGGAGCCGGACGTTTGCCTTTTCGGCAAGAGGCTCTGCCGCGGCCGAGCGCCATGAGATGTTGCGTCTCTGGGAAAGCACAGATCCCCACTGCTGTTGTGCCTGTAGATAGGGCGCCAAGGCACCGTGAAGAGCAGCAAGAGCTTTCAGGGCTGGGCCCTTCCTTGTGGGAGAAGGAGCCGGACGTTTGCCTTTTCGGCAAGAGGCTCTGCCGCGGCCGAGCGCCATGAGATGTTGCGTCTCTGGGAAAGCACAGATCCCCACTGCTGCTGTGCCTGTAGATAGGGCGCCAAGGCACCCTGTAGAGCAGCAAGAGCTTTCAGGGCTGGGCCCTTCATGTGGGAGAAGGAGACGGACGTTTGCCTTTTCGGCAAGAGGCTCTGCCGCGGCCGAGCGCCATGAGATGTTGCGTCTCTGGGAAAGCACAGATCCCCAGTGCTCTTGTGCCTGTAGATAGGGCGCCAAGGCACCGTGAAGAGCAGCAAGAGCTTTCAGGGCTGGGCCCTTCCTTGTGGGAGAAGGAGCCGGACGTTTGCCTTCTCGGCAAGAGGCTCTGCCGCGGCCGAGTGCCATGAGATGTTGCGTCTCTGGGAACGCACAGATCCCCACTGCTGCTGTGCCTGTAGATAGGGCGCCAAGGCACCGTGAAGAGCAGCAAGAGCTTTCAGGGCTGGGCCCTTCCTTGTGGGAGAAAGAGCCGGACGTTTGCCTTCTCGGCAAGAGGCTCTGCCGCGGCCGAGCGCCATGAGATGTTGCGTCTCTGGGAAAGCACAGATCCCCACTGCTCTTGTGCCTGTAGATAGGGTGCCAAGGCACCGTGAAGAGCAGCAAGAGCTTTCAGGGCTGGGCCCTTCCTTGTGGGAGAAGGAGCCGGACGTTTGCCTTTTCGGCAAGAGGCTCTGCCGCGGCCGAGCGCCATGAGATGTTGCGTCTCTGGGAAAGCACACATCCCCACTGCTCTTGTGCCTGTAGATAGGGCGCCAAGGCACCGTGAAGAGCAGCAAGAGCTTTCAGGGCTGGGCCCTTCCTTGTGGGAGAAGGAGCCGGACGTTTGCCTTTTCGGCAAGAGGCTCTGCCGCGGCCGAGCGCCATGAGATGTTGCGTCTCTGGGAAAGCACAGATCCCCACTGCTCTTGTGCCTGTAGATAGGGCGCCAAGGCACCGTGAAGAGCAGCAAGAGCTTTCAGGGCTGGGCCCTTCCTTGTGGGAGAAGGAGCCGGACTTTTGCCTTTTCGGCAAGAGGCTCTGCCGCGGCCGAGCGCCATGAGATGTTGCGTCTCTGGGAAAGCACAGATCCCCACTGCTCTTGTGCCTGTAGATAGGGCACCAAGGCACCGTGAAGAGCAGCAAGAGCTTTCAGGGCTGGGCCCTTCATGTGGGAGAAGGAGCCGGACGTTTGCCTTTTCGGCAAGAGGCTCTGCCGCGGCCGAGCGCCATGAGATGTTGCGTCTCTGGGAGAGCACAGATCCCCACTGCTGCTGTGCCTGTAGATAGGGCGCCAAGGCACCGTGAAGAGCAGCAAGAGCTTTCAGGGCTGTGCCCTTCCTTGTGGGAGAAGGAGCCGGACGTTTGCCTTTTCGGCAAGAGGCTCTGCCGCGGCCGAGCGCCATGAGATGTTGCGCGTCTGGGAAAGCACAGATCCCCACTTCTGCTGTGCCTGTAGATAGGGCGCCAAGGCACCGTGAAGAGCAGCAAGAGCTTTCAGGGCTGGGCCCTTCCTTGTGGGAGAAGGAGCCGGACGTTTGCCTTTTCGGCAAGAGGCTCTGCCGCGGCCGAGCGCCATGAGATGTTGCGTCTCTGGGAGAGCACAGATCCCCACTGCTCTTGTGCCTGTAGATAGGGCGCCAAGGCACCGTGAAGAGCAGCAAGAGCTTTCAGGGCTGGGCCCTTCCTTGTGGGAGAAGGAGCCGGACGTTTGCCTTTTCGGCAAGAGGCTCTGCCGCGGCCGAGCGCCATGAGATGTTGCGTCTCTGGGAGAGCACAGATCCCCAGTGCTCTTGTGCCTGTAGATAGGGCGCCAAGGCACCGTGAAGAGCAGCAAGAGCTTTCAGGGCTGGGCCCTTCCTTGTGGGAGAAGGAGCCGGACGTTTGCCTTTTCGGCAAGAGGCTCTGCCGCGGCCGAGCGCCATGAGATGTTGCGTCTCTGGGAAAGCACACATCCCCACTGCTGCTGTGCCTGTAGATAGGGCGCCAAGGCACCGTGAAGAGCAGCAAGAGCTTTCAGGGCTGGGCCCTTCCTTGTGGGAGAAGGAGCCGGACGTTTGCCTTTTCGGCAAGAGGCTCTGCCGCGGCCGAGCGCCATGAGATGTTGCATCTCTGGGAAAGCACAGATCCCCACTGCTCTTGTGCCTGTAGATAGGGCGCCAAGGCACCGTGAAGAGCAGCAAGAGCTTTCAGGGCTGGGCCCTTCCTTGTGGGAGAAGGAGCCGGACTTTTGCCTTTTCGGCAAGAGGCTCTGCCGCGGCCGAGCGCCATGAGATGTTGCGTCTCTGGGAAAGCACAGATCCCCACTGCTGCTGTGCCTGTAGATAGGGCGCCAAGGCACCGTGAAGAGCAGCAAGAGCTTTCAGGGCTGGGCCCTTCCTTGTGGGAGAAGGAGCCGGACGTTTGCCTTTTCGGCAAGAGGCTCTGCCGCGGCCGAGCGCCATGAGATGTTGCGTCTCTGGGAAAGCACAGATCCCCACTTCTGCTGTGCCTGTAGATAGGGCGCCAAGGCACCGTGAAGAGCAGCAAGAGCTTTCAGGGCTGGGCCCTTCCTTGTGGGAGAAGGAGCCGGACGTTTGCCTTTTCGCTAAGAGGCTCTGCCGCGGCCGAGCGCCATGAGATGTTGCGTCTCTGGGAACGCACAGATCCCCAGTGCTCTTGTGCCTGTAGATAGGGCGCCAAGGCACCGTGAAGAGCAGCAAGAGCTTTCAGGGCTGGGCCCTTCCTTGTGGGAGAAGGAGCCGGACGTTTGCCTTTTCGGCAAGAGGCTCTGCCGCGGCCGAGCGCCATGAGATGTTGCGTCTCTGGGAAAGCACAGATCCCCACTGCTCTTGTGCCTGTAGATAGGGCGCCAAGGCACCGTGAAGAGCAGCAAGAGCTTTCAGGGCTGGGCCCTTCCTTGTGGGAGAAGGAGCCGGACTTTTGCCTTTTCGGCAAGAGGCTCTGCCGCGGCCGAGCGCCATGAGATGTTGCGTCTCTGGGAAAGCACAGATCCCCACTGCTGCTGTGCCTGTAGATAGGGCGCCAAGGCACCGTGAAGAGCAGCAAGAGCTTTCAGGGCTGGGCCCTTCCTTGTGGGAGAAGGAGCCGGACGTTTGCCTTTTCGGCAAGAGGCTCTGCCGCGGCCGAGCGCCATGAGATGTTGCGTCTCTGGGAAAGCACAGATCCCCACTTCTGCTGTGCCTGTAGATAGGGCGCCAAGGCACCGTGAAGAGCAGCAAGAGCTTTCAGGGCTGGGCCCTTCCTTGTGGGAGAAGGAGCCGGACGTTTGCCTTTTCGGCAAGAGGCTCTGCCGCGGCCGAGCGCCATGAGATGTTGCGTCTCTGGGAACGCACAGATCCCCAGTGCTCTTGTGCCTGTAGATAGGGCGCCAAGGCACCGTGAAGAGCAGCAAGAGCTTTCAGGGCTGGGCCCTTCCTTGTGGGAGAAGGAGCCGGACGTTTGCCTTTTCGGCAAGAGGCTCTGCCGCGGCCGAGCGCCATGAGATGTTGCGTCTCTGGGAAAGCACACATCCCCACTGCTGCTGTGCCTGTAGATAGGGCGCCAAGGCACCGTGAAGAGCAGCAAGAGCTTTCAGGGCTGGGCCCTTCCTTGTGGGAGAAGGAGCCGGACGTTTGCCTTTTCGGCAAGAGGCTCTGCCGCGGCCGAGCGCCATGAGATGTTGCGTCTCTGGGAGAGCACAGATCCCCAGTGCTCTTGTGCCTGTAGATAGGGCGCCAAGGCACCGTGAAGAGCAGCAAGAGCTTTCAGGGCTGGGCCCTTCCTTGTGGGAGAAGGAGCCGGACGTTTGCCTTTTCGGCAAGAGGCTCTGCCGCGGCCGAGCGCCATGAGATGTTGCGTCTCTGGGAAAGCACAGATCCCCACTGCTGCTGTGCCTGTTGATAGGGCGCCAAGGCACCGTGAAGAGCAGCAAGAGCTTTCAGGGCTGGGCCCTTCCTTGTGGGAGAAGGAGCCGGACGTTTGCCTTTTCGGCAACAAGGTGTCCCGCGGCCGATCGCCATGAGATGTTGCGTCTCTGGGAAAGCACAGATCCCCACTGCTCTTGTGCCTGTTGATAGGGCGCCAAGGCACCGTGAAGAGCAGCAAGAGCTTTCAGGGCTGGGCCCTTCCTTGTGGGAGAAGGAGCCGGACGTTTGCCTTTTCGGAAACAAGGTGTCCCGCGGCCGAGCGCCATGAGATGTTGCGTATCTGGGAAAGCACAGATCCCCACTGCTCTTGTGCCTGTAGATAGGGCGCCAAGGCACCGTGAAGAGCAGCAAGACCTTTCAGGGCTGGGCCCTTCCTTGTGGCAGAAGGAGCCGGACGTTTGCCTTTTCGGCAAGAGGCTCTGCCGAGGCCGAACGCCATGAGATCTTGCGTCTCTGGGAAAGCACAGATCCCCAGTGCTCTTGTGCCTGTAGATAGGGCGCCAAGGCACCGTGAAGAGCAGCAAGAGCTTTCAGGGCTGGGCCCTTCCTTGTGGGAGAAGGAGCCGGACGTTTGCCTTTTCGGCAAGAGGCTCTGCCGCGGCCGAGCGCCATGAGATCTTGCGTCTCTGGGAAAGCACAGATCCCCACTGCTGCTGTGCCTGTAGATAGGGCGCCAAGGCACCGTGAAGAGCAGCAAGAGCTTTTAGGGCTGGGCCCTTCCTTGTGGGAGAAGGAGCCGGACGTTTGCCTTTTCGGCAACAAGGTGTCCCGCGGCCGATCGCCATGAGATGTTGCGTCTCTGGGAAAGCACAGATCCCCACTGCTCTTGTGCCTGTTGATAGGGCGCCAAGGCACCGTGAAGAGCAGCAAGAGCTTTTAGGGCTGGGCCCTTCCTTGTGGGAGAAGGAGCCGGACGTTTGCCTTTTCGGCAAGAGGCTCTGCCGCGGCCGAACGCCATGAGATGTTGCGTCTCTGGGAAAGCACACATCCCCACTGCTGCTGTGCCTGTAGATAGGGCGCCAAGGCACCGTGAAGAGCAGCAAGAGCTTTCAGGGCTGGGCCCTTCCTTGTGGGAGAAGGAGCCGGACGTTTGCCTTTTCGGCAAGAGGCTCTGCCGCGGCCGAGCGCCATGAGATGTTGCGTCTCTGGGAAAGCACACATCCCCACTGCTGCTGTGCCTGTAGATAGGGCGCCAGGGCACCGTGAAGAGCAGCAAGAGCTTTCAGGGCTGGGCCCTTCCTTGTGGCAGAAGGAGCCGGACGTTTGCCTTTTCGGCAAGAGGCTCTGCCGCGGCCGAGCGCCATGAGATGTTGCGTCTCTGGGAAAGCACAGATCCCCACTGCTGCTGTGCCTGTAGATAGGGCGCCAAGGCACCGTGAAGAGCAGCAAGAGCTTTCAGGGCTGGGCCCTTCCTTGTGGGAGAAGGAGCCGGACGTTTACCTTTTCGGCAAGAGGCTCTGCCGCGGCCGAGAGCCATGAGATGTTGCGTCTCTGGGAAAGCACACATCCCCACTGCTCTTGTGCCTGTAGATAGGGCGCCAAGGCACCGTGCAGAGCAGCAAGAGCTTTCAGGGCTGGACCCTTCCTTGTGGGAGAAGGAGCCGGACGTTTGCCTTTTCGGCAAGAGGCTCAGCCGCGGTCGAGCGCCATGAGATGTTGCGTCTCTGGGAAAGCACAGATCCCCACTGCTCTTGTGCCTGTAGATAGGGCGCCAAGGCAACGTGAAGAGCAGCAAGAGCTTTCAGGGCTGGGCCCTTCCTTGTGGCAGAAGGAGCCGGACGTTTGCCTTTTTGGCAAGAGGCTCTGCCGCGGCCGAGCGCCATGAGATGTTGCGTCTCTGGGAAAGCACAGATCCCCACTGCTGCTGTGCCTGTACATAGGGCGCCAAGGCACCGTGAAGAGCAGCAAGAGCTTTCAGGGCTGGGCCCTTCCTTGTGGGAGAAGGAGCCGAACGTTTGCCTTTTCGGCAAGAGGCTCTGCCGCGGCCGAGCGCCATGAGATCTTGCGTCTCTGGGAAAGCACAAATCCCCACTGCTGCTGTGCCTGTAGATAGGGCGCCAAGGCACCGTGAAGAGCAGCAAGAGCTTTCAGGGCTGGGCCCTTCCTTGTGGGAGAAGGAGCCGGACGTTTGCCTTTTCGGCAAGAGGCCCTACCGCAGCCGAGCGCCATGAGATGTTGCGTCTCTGGGAAAGCACACATCCCCACTGCTCTTGTGCCTGTAGATAGGGCGCCAAGGCACCGTGAAGAGCAGCAAGAGCTTTGAGGGCTGGGCCCTTCCTTGTGGGAGAAGGAGCCGGACGTTTGCCTTTTCGGCAAGAGGCTCTGCCGCGGCCGAGCGCCATGAGATGTTGCGTCTCTGGGAAAGCACACATCCCCACTGCTGCTGTGCCTGTAGATAGGGCGCCAAGGCACCGTGAAGAGCAGCAAGAGCTTTTAGGGCTGGGCCCTTCCTTGTGGGAGAAGGAGCCGGACGTTTGCCTTTTCGGCAAGAGGCTCTGCCGCGGTCGAGCGCCATGAGATGTTGCGTCTCTGGGAAAGCACAGATCCCCAGTGCTCTTGTGCCTGTAGATAGGGCGCCAAGGCACCGTGAAGAGCAGCAAGAGCTTTCAGGGCTGGGCCCTTCCTTGTGGGAGAAGGAGCCGGACGTTTGCCTTTTCGGCAAGAGGCTCTGCCGCGGCCGAGCGCCATGAGATGTTGCGTCTCTGGGAAAGCACAGATCCCCACTGCTCTTGTGCCTGTAGATAGGGCGCCAAGGCACCGTGAAGAGCAGCAAGAGCTTTTAGGGCTGGGCCCTTCCTTGTGGGAGAAGGAGCCGGACGTTTGCCTTTTCGGCAACAAGGTGTCCCGCGGCCGATCGCCATGAGATGTTGCGTCTCTGGGAAAGCACAGATCCCCACTGCTCTTGTGCCTGTTGATAGGGCGCCAAGGCACCGTGAAGAGCAGCAAGAGCTTTCAGGGCTGGGCCCTTCCTTGTGGGAGAAGGAGCCGGACGTTTGCCTTTTCGGCAAGAGGCTCTGCCGCGGCCGAGCGCCATGAGATGTTGCGTCTCTGGGAAAGCACAGATCCCCACTGCTCTTGTGCCTGTAGATAGGGCGCCAAGGCACCGTGAAGAGCAGCAAGACCTTTCAGGGCTGGGCCCTTCCTTGTGGCAGAAGGAGCCGGACGTTTGCCTTTTCGGCAAGAGGCTCTGCCGAGGCCGAACGCCATGAGATCTTGCGTCTCTGGGAAAGCACAGATCCCCACTGCTCTTGTGCCTGTAGATAGGGCGCCAAGGCACCGTGAAGAGCAGCAAGAGCTTTCAGGGCTGGGCCCTTCCTTGTGGGAGAAGGAGCCGGACGTTTGCCTTTTCGGCAAGAGGCTCTGCCGCGGCCGAGCGCCATGAGATCTTGCGTCTCTGGGAAAGCACAGATCCCCACTGCTGCTGTGCCTGTAGATAGGGCGCCAAGGCACCGTGAAGAGCAGCAAGAGCTTTTAGGGCTGGGCCCTTCCTTGTGGGAGAAGGAGCCGGACGTTTGCCTTTTCGGCAACAAGGTGTCCCGCGGCCGATCGCCATGAGATGTTGCGTCTCTGGGAAAGCACAGATCCCCACTGCTCTTGTGCCTGTTGATAGGGCGCCAAGGCACCGTGAAGAGCAGCAAGAGCTTTTAGGGCTGGGCCCTTCCTTGTGGGAGAAGGAGCCGGACGTTTGCCTTTTCGGCAAGAGGCTCTGCCGCGGCCGAACGCCATGAGATGTTGCGTCTCTGGGAAAGCACACATCCCCACTGCTGCTGTGCCTGTAGATAGGGCGCCAAGGCACCGTGAAGAGCAGCAAGAGCTTTCAGGGCTGGGCCCTTCCTTGTGGGAGAAGGAGCCGGACGTTTGCCTTTTCGGCAAGAGGCTCTGCCGCGGCCGAGCGCCATGAGATGTTGCGTCTCTGGGAAAGCACACATCCCCACTGCTGCTGTGCCTGTAGATAGGGCGCCAGGGCACCGTGAAGAGCAGCAAGAGCTTTCAGGGCTGGGCCCTTCCTTGTGGCAGAAGGAGCCGGACGTTTGCCTTTTCGGCAAGAGGCTCTGCCGCGGCCGAGCGCCATGAGATGTTGCGTCTCTGGGAAAGCACAGATCCCCACTGCTGCTGTGCCTGTAGATAGGGCGCCAAGGCACCGTGAAGAGCAGCAAGAGCTTTCAGGGCTGGGCCCTTCCTTGTGGGAGAAGGAGCCGGACGTTTACCTTTTCGGCAAGAGGCTCTGCCGCGGCCGAGAGCCATGAGATGTTGCGTCTCTGGGAAAGCACACATCCCCACTGCTCTTGTGCCTGCAGATAGGGCGCCAAGGCACCGTGCAGAGCAGCAAGAGCTTTCAGGGCTGGACCCTTCCTTGTGGGAGAAGGAGCCGGACGTTTGCCTTTTCGGCAAGAGGCTCAGCCGCGGTCGAGCGCCATGAGATGTTGCGTCTCTGGGAAAGCACAGATCCCCACTGCTCTTGTGCCTGTAGATAGGGCGCCAAGGCAACGTGAAGAGCAGCAAGAGCTTTCAGGGCTGGGCCCTTCCTTGTGGGAGAAGGAGCCGGACGTTTGCCTTTTTGGCAAGAGGCTCTGCCGCGGCCGATCGCCATGAGATGTTGCGTCTCTGGGAAAGCACAGATCCCCACTGCTGCTGTGCCTGTACATAGGGCGCCAAGGCACCGTGAAGAGCAGCAAGAGCTTTGAGGGCTGGGCCCTTCCTTGTGGGAGAAGGAGCCGGACGTTTGCCTTTTCGGCAAGAGGCTCTGCCGCGGCCGAGCGCCATGAGATGTTGCGTCTCTGGGAAAGCACACATCCCCACTGCTGCTGTGCCTGTAGATAGGGCGCCAAGGCACCGTGAAGAGCAGCAAGAGCTTTTAGGGCTGGGCCCTTCCTTGTGGGAGAAGGAGCCGGACGTTTGCCTTTTCGGCAAGAGGCTCTGCCGCGGTCGAGCGCCATGAGATGTTGCGTCTCTGGGAAAGCACAGATCCCCAGTGCTCTTGTGCCTGTAGATAGGGCGCCAAGGCACCGTGAAGAGCAGCAAGAGCTTTCAGGGCTGGGCCCTTCCTTGTGGGAGAAGGAGCCGGACGTTTGCCTTTTCGGCAAGAGGCTCTGCCGCGGCCGAGCGCCATGAGATGTTGCGTCTCTGGGAAAGCACAGATCCCCACTGCTCTTGTGCCTGTAGATAGGGCGCCAAGGCAACGTGAAGAGCAGCAAGAGCTTTCAGGGCTGGGCCCTTCCTTGTGGGAGAAGGAGCCGGACGTTTGCCTTTTCGGCAACAAGGTGTCCCGCGGCCGATCGCCATGAGATGTTGCGTCTCTGGGAAAGCACAGATCCCCACTGCTCTTGTGCCTGTTGATAGGGCGCCAAGGCACCGTGAAGAGCAGCAAGAGCTTTCAGGGCTGGGCCCTTCCTTGTGGGAGAAGGAGCCGGACGTTTGCCTTTTCGGCAAGAGGCTCTGCCGCGGCCGAGCGCCATGAGATGTTGCGTCTCTGGGAAAGCACAGATCCCCACTGCTCTTGTGCCTGTAGATAGGGCGCCAAGGCACCGTGAAGAGCAGCAAGACCTTTCAGGGCTGGGCCCTTCCTTGTGGGAGAAGGAGCCGGACGTTTGCCTTTTCGGCAAGAGGCTCTGCCGAGGCCGAACGCCATGAGATCTTGCGTCTCTGGGAAAGCACACATCCCCAGTGCTCTTGTGCCTGTAGATAGGGCGCCAAGGCACCGTGAAGAGCAGCAAGAGCTTTCAGGGCTGGGCCCTTCCTTGTGGGAGAAGGAGCCGGACGTTTGCCTTTTCGGCAAGAGGCTCTGCCGCGGCCGAGCGCCATGAGATCTTGCGTCTCTGGGAAAGCACAGATCCCCACTGCTGCTGTGCCTGTAGATAGGGCGCCAAGGCACCGTGAAGAGCAGCAAGGGCTTTCAGGGCTGGGCCCTTCCTTGTGGGAGAAGGAGCCGGACGTTTACCTTTTCGGCAAGAGGCTCTGCCGCGGCCGAGCGCCATGAGATGTTGCGTCTCTGGGAAAACACACATCCCCACTGCTCTTGTGCCTGCAGATAGGGCGCCAAGGCACCGTGAAGAGCAGCAAGAGCTTTCAGGGCTGGACCCTTCCTTGTGGGAGAAGGAGCCGGACGTTTGCCTTTTCGGCAAGAGGCTCAGCCGCGGTCGAGCGCCATGAGATGTTGCGTCTCTGGGAAAGCACAGATCCCCACTGCTCTTGTGCCTGTAGATAGGGCGCCAAGGCAACGTGAAGAGCAGCAAGAGCTTTCAGGGCTGGGCCCTTCCTTGTGGCAGAAGGAGCCGGACGTTTGCCTTTTCGGCAAGAGGCTCTGCCGCGGCCGAGCGCCATGAGATGTTGCGTCTCTGGGAAAGCACAGATCCCTCTGCTGCTGTGCCTGTACATAGGGCGCCAAGGCACCGTGAAGAGCAGCAAGAGCTTTCAGGGCTGGGCCCTTCGTTGTGGGTGAAGGAGCCGAACGTTTGCCTTTTCGGCAAGAGGCTCTGCCGTGGACGAGCGCCATGAGATCTTGCGTCTCTGGGAAAGCACAAATCCCCACTGCTGCTGTGCCTGTAGATAGGGCGCCAAGGCACCGTGAAGAGCAGCAAGAGCTTTCAGGGCTGGGCCCTTCCTTGTGGGAGAAGGAGCCGGACGTTTGCCTTTTCGGCAAGAGGCCCTACCGCAGCCGAGCGCCATGAGATGTTGCGTCTCTGGGAAAGCACACATCCCCACTGCTCTTGTGCCTGTAGATAGGGCACCAAGGCAACGTGAAGAGCAGCAAGAGCTTTGAGGGCTGGGCCCTTCCTTGTGGGAGAAGGAGCCGGACGTTTACCTTTTCGGCAAGAGGCTCTGCCGCGGCCGAACGCCATGAGATGTTGCGTCTCTGGGAAAGCACACATCCCCACTGCTCTTGTGCCTGCAGATAGGGCGCCAAGGCACCGTGAAGAGCAGCAAGAGCTTTCAGGGCTGGACCCTTCCTTGTGGGAGAAGGAGCCGGACGTTTGCCTTTTCGGCAAGAGGCTCAGCCAAGGTCGAGCGCCATGAGATGTTGCGTCTCTGGGAAAGCACAGATCCCCACTGCTCTTGTGCCTGTAGATAGGGCGCCAAGGCACCGTGAAGAGCAGCAAGAGCTTTCAGGGCTGGGCCCTTCCTTGTGGGAGAAGGAGCCGGACGTTTGCCTTTTCAGCAAGAGGCTCTGCCGCGGCCGAGTGCCATGAGATGTTGCGTCTCTGGGAAAGCACAGATCCCCACTGCTCTTGTGCCTGTAGATAGGGCGCCAAGGCACCGTGAAGAGCAGCAAGAGCTTTCAGGGCTGGGCCCTTCCTTGTGGGAGAAGGAGCCGGACGTTTGCCTTTTCGGCAACAAGGTGTCCCGCGGCCGATCGCCATGAGATGTTGCGTCTCTGGGAAAGCACAGATCCCCACTGCTCTTGTGCCTGTTGATAGGGCACCAAGGCACCGTGAAGAGCAGCAAGAGCTTTCAGGGCTGGGCCCTTCCTTGTGGGAGAAGGAGCCGGACGTTTGCCTTTTCGGCAAGAGGCTCTGCCGCGGCCGAGCGCCATGAGATGTTGCGTCTCTGGGAAAGCACAGATCCCCACTGCTCTTGTGCCTGTAGATAGGGCGCCAAGGCACCGTGAAGAGCAGCAAGACCTTTCAGGGCTGGGCCCTTCCTTGTGGGAGAAGGAGCCGGACGTTTGCCTTTTCGGCAACAAGGTGTCCCGCGGCCGATCGCCATGAGATGTTGCGTCTCTGGGAAAGCACAGATCCCCACTGCTCTTGTGCCTGTTGATAGGGCGCCAAGGCACCGTGAAGAGCAGCAAGAGCTTTCAGGGCTGGGCCCTTCCTTGTGGGAGAAGGAGCCGGACGTTTGCCTTTTCGGCAAGAGGCTCTGCCGCGGCCGAGCGCCATGAGATCTTGCGTCTCTGGGAAAGCACAGATCCCCACTGCTGCTGTGCCTGTAGATAGGGCGCCAAGGCACCGTGAAGAGCAGCAAGAGCTTTCAGGGCTGGGCCCTTCCTTGTGGGAGAAGGAGCCGGACGTTTACCTTTTCGGCAAGAGGCTCTGCCGCGGCCGAGCGCCATGAGATGTTGCGTCTCTGGGAAAGCACACATCCCCACTGCTCTTGTGCCTGCAGATAGGGCGCCAAGGCACCGTGAAGAGCAGCAAGAGCTTTCAGGGCTGGACCCTTCCTTGTGGGAGAAGGAGCCGGACGTTTGCCTTTTCGGCAAGAGGCTCAGCCGCGGTCGAGCGCCATGAGATGTTGCGTCTCTGGGAAAGCACAGATCCCCACTGCTCTTGTGCCTGTAGATAGGGCGCCAAGGCAACGTGAAGAGCAGCAAGAGCTTTCAGGGCTGGGCCCTTCCTTGTGGCAGAAGGAGCCGGACGTTTGCCTTTTCGGCAAAAGGCTCTGCCGCGGCCGAGCGCCATGAGATGTTGCGTCTCTGGGAAAGCACAGATCCCCACTGCTCTTGTGCCTGCAGATAGGGCGCCAAGGCACCGTGAAGAGCAGCAAGAGCTTTCAGGGCTGGGCCCTTCCTTGTGGGAGAAGGAGCCGGACGTTTGCCTTTTCGGCAAGAGGCTCAGCCAAGGTCGAGCGCCATGAGATGTTGCGTCTCTGGGAAAGCACAGATCCCCACTGCTCTTGTGCCTGTAGATAGGGCGCCAAGGCACCGTGAAGAGCAGCAAGAGCTTTCAGGGCTGGGCCCTTCCTTGTGGGAGAAGGAGCCGGACGTTTGCCTTTTCAGCAAGAGGCTCTGCCGCGGCCGAGTGCCATGAGATGTTGCGTCTCTGGGAAAGCACAGATCCCCACTGCTCTTGTGCCTGTAGATAGGGCGCCAAGGCACCGTGAAGAGCAGCAAGAGCTTTCAGGGCTGGGCCCTTCCTTGTGGGAGAAGGAGCCGGACGTTTGCCTTTTCGTCAAGAGGCTCTGCCGCGGCCGAGCGCCATGAGATGTTGCGTCTCTGGGAAAGCACAGATCCCCACTGCTCTTGTGCCTGTAGATAGGGCGCCAAGGCACCGTGAAGAGCAGCAAGAGCTTTCAGGGCTGGGCCCTTCCTTGTGGGAGAAGGAGCCGGACGTTTGCCTTTTCGGCAACAAGGTGTCCCGCGGCCGATCGCCATGAGATGTTGCGTCTCTGGGAAAGCACAGATCCCCACTGCTCTTGTGCCTGTTGATAGGGCGCCAAGGCACCGTGAAGAGCAGCAAGAGCTTTCAGGGCTGGGCCCTTCCTTGTGGGAGAAGGAGCCGGACGTTTGCCTTTTCGGCAAGAGGCTCTGCCGCGGCCGAGCGCCATGAGATCTTGCGTCTCTGGGAAAGCACAGATCCCCACTGCTGCTGTGCCTGTAGATAGGGCGCCAAGGCACCGTGAAGAGCAGCAAGAGCTTTCAGGGCTGGGCCCTTCCTTGTGGGAGAAGGAGCCGGACGTTTACCTTTTCGGCAAGAGGCTCTGCCGCGGCCGAGCGCCATGAGATGTTGCGTCTCTGGGAAAGCACACATCCCCACTGCTCTTGTGCCTGCAGATAGGGCGCCAAGGCACCGTGAAGAGCAGCAAGAGCTTTCAGGGCTGGACCCTTCCTTGTGGGAGAAGGAGCCGGACGTTTGCCTTTTCGGCAAGAGGCTCAGCCGCGGTCGAGCGCCATGAGATGTTGCGTCTCTGGGAAAGCACAGATCCCCACTGCTCTTGTGCCTGTAGATAGGGCGCCAAGGCAACGTGAAGAGCAGCAAGAGCTTTCAGGGCTGGGCCCTTCCTTGTGGCAGAAGGAGCCGGACGTTTGCCTTTTCGGCAAAAGGCTCTGCCGCGGCCGAGCGCCATGAGATGTTGCGTCTCTGGGAAAGCACAGATCCCTCTGCTGCTGTGCCTGTACATAGGGCGCCAAGGCACCGTGAAGAGCAGCAAGAGCTTTCAGGGCTGGGCCCTTCCTTGTGGGAGAAGGAGCCGAACGTTTGCCTTTTCGGCAAGAGGCTCTGCCGCGGCCGAGCGCCATGAGATGTTGCGTCTCTGGGAAAGCACAAATCCCCACTGCTGCTGTGCCTGTAGATAGGGCGCCAAGGCACCGTGAAGAGCAGCAAGAGCTTTCAGGGCTGGGCCCTTCCTTGTGGGAGAAGGAGCCGGACGTTTGCCTTTTCGGCAAGAAGCCCTACCGCAGCCGAGCGCCATGAGATTTTGCGTCTCTGGGAAAGCACACATCCCCACTGCTCTTGTGCCTGTAGATAGGGCGCCAAGGCACCGTGAAGAGCAGCAAGAGCTTTGAGGGCTGGGCCCTTCCTTGTGGGAGAAGGAGCCGGACGTTTGCCTTTTCGGCAAGAGGCTCTGCCGCGGCCGAGCGCCATGACATGTTGCGTCTCTGGGAAAGCACACATCCCCACTGCTGCTGTTCCTGTAGATAGGGCGCCAAGGCACCGTGAAGAGCAGCAAGAGCTTTTAGGGCTGGGCCCTTCCTTGTGGGAGAAGGAGCCGGACGTTTGCCTTTTCGGCAAGAGGCTCTGCCGCGGTCGAGCGCCATGAGATCTTGCGTCTCTGGGAAAGCACAGATCCCCAGTGCTCTTGTGCCTGTAGATAGGGCGCCAAGGCACCGTGAAGAGCAGCAAGACCTTTCAGGGCTGGGCCCTTCCTTGTGGGAGAAGGAGCCGGACGTTTGCCTTTTCGGCAAGAGGCTCTGCCGCGGCCGAGCGCCATGAGATGTTGCGTCTCTGGGAAAGCACAGATCCCCACTGCTGTTGTGCCTGCAGATAGGGCACCAAGGCACCGTGAAGAGCAGCAAGAGCTTTGAGGGCTGGGCCCTTCCTTGTGGGAGAAGGAGCCGGACGTTTGCCTTTTCGGCGAGAGGCTCAGCCAAGGTCGAGCGCCATGAGATGTTGCGTCTCTGGGAAAGCACAGATCCCCACTGCTCTTGTGCCTGTAGATAGGGCGCCAAGGCACCGTGAAGAGCAGCAAGAGCTTTCAGGGCTGGGCCCTTCCTTGTGGGAGAAGGAGCCGGACGTTTGCCTTTTCAGCAAGAGGCTCTGCCGCGGCCGAGTGCCATGAGATGTTGCGTCTCTGGGAAAGCACAGATCCCCACTGCTCTTGTGCCTGTAGATAGGGCGCCAAGGCACCATGAAGAGCAGCAAGAGCTTTCAGGGCTGGGCCCTTCCTTGTGGGAGAAGGAGCCGGACGTTTGCCTTTTCGGCAACAAGGTGTCCCGCGGTCGATCGCCATGAGATGTTGCGTCTCTGGGAAAGCACAGATCCCCACTGCTCTTGTGCCTGTTGATAGGGCGCCAAGGCACCGTGAAGAGCAGCAAGAGCTTTCAGGGCTGGGCCCTTCCTTGTGGGAGAAGGAGCCGGACGTTTGCCTTTTCGTCAAGAGGCTCTGCCGCGGCCGAGCGCCATGAGATCTTGCGTCTCTGGGAAAGCACAGATCCCCACTGCTCTTGTGCCTGTAGATAGGGCGCCAAGGCACCGTGAAGAGCAGCAAGAGCTTTCAGGGCTGGGCCCTTCCTTGTGGGAGAAGGAGCCGGACGTTTGCCTTTTCGGCAACAAGGTGTCCCGCGGCCGATCGCCATGAGATGTTGCGTCTCTGGGAAAGCACAGATCCCCACTGCTCTTGTGCCTGTTGATAGGGCGCCAAGGCACCGTGAAGAGCAGCAAGAGCTTTCAGGGCTGGGCCCTTCCTTGTGGGAGAAGGAGCCGGACGTTTGCCTTTTCGGCAAGAGGCTCTGCCGCAGCCGAGCGCCATGAGATGTTGCGTCTCTGGGAAAGCACAGATCCCCACTGCTCTTGTGCCTGTAGATAGGGCGCCAAGGCACCGTGAAGAGCAGCAAGACCTTTCAGGGCTGGGCCCTTCCTTGTGGGAGAAGGAGCCGGACGTTTGCCTTTTCGGCAAGAGGCTCTGCCGCGGCCGAGCGCCATGAGATATTGCGTCTCTGGGAAAGCACAGATCCCCACTGCTCTTGTGCCTGTAGTTAGGGCGCCAAGGTACCGTGAAGAGCAGCAAGAGCTTTCAGGGCTGGGCCCTTCCTTGTGGGAGAAGGAGCCGGACGTTTGCCTTTTCGGCAAGAGGCTCTGCCGCGGCCGAGCGCCATGAGATATTGCGTCTCTGGGAAAGTACAGATCCCCACTGCTGTTGTGCCTGTAGATAGGGCGCCAAGGCACCGTGAGGAGCAGCAAGAGCTTTCAGGGCTGGGCCCTTCCTTGTGGGAGAAGGAGCCGGACGTTTGCCTTTTCGGCAAGAGGCTCTGCCGCGGCCGAGCGCCATGAGATCTTGCGTCTCTGGGAAAGCACACATCCCCACTGCTGTTGTGCCTGTAGATAGGGCGCCAAGGCACCGTGAAGAGCAGCAAGAGCTTTCAGGGCTGGGCCCTTCCTTGTGGGAGAAGGAGCCGGACGTTTGCCTTTTCGGCAAGAGGCTCTGCCGCGGCCGAGCGCCATGAGATGTTGCGTCTCTGGGAAAGCACACATCCCCACTGCTCTTGTGCCTGTAGATAGGGCGCCAAGCATACGTGAAGAGCAGCAAGAGCTTTCAGGGCTGGGCCCTTCCTTGTGGGAGAAGGAGCCGGACGTTTGCCTTTTCGGCAAGAGGCTCTGCCGCGGCCGAGCGCCATGAGATCTTGCGTCTCTGGGAAAGCACAGATCCCCACTGCTCTTGTGCCTGTAGATAGGGCGCCAAGGCACCGTGAAGAGCAGCAAGAGCTTTCAGGGCTGGGCCCTTCCTTGTGGGAGAAGGAGCCGGACGTTTGCCTTTTCGGCAAGAGGCTCTGCCGCGGCCGAGCACCATGAGATGTTGCGTCTCTGGGAAAGCACAGATCCCCACTGCTGCTGTGCCTGTAGATAGGGCGCCAAGGCACCGTGAAGAGCAGCAAGAGCTTTCAGGGCTGGGCCCTTCCTTGTGGGAGAAGGAGCCGGACGTTTGCCTTTTCTGCAAGAAGCTCTCCCGCAGCCGAGCGCCATGAGATGTTGCGTCTCTGGGAGAGCACAGATCCCCAGTGCTCTTGTGCCTGCAGATAGGGCGCCAAGGCACCGTGAAGAGCAGCAAGAGCTTTGAGGGCTGGGCCCTTCCTTGTGGGAGAAGGAGCCGGACGTTTGCCTTTTCGGCAAGAGGCTCTGCCGCGGCCGAGCGCCATGAGATCTTGCGTCTCTGGGAAAGCACACATCCCCACTGCTCTTGTGCCTGTAGATAGGGCGCCAAGGCACCGTGAAGAGCAGCAAGAGCTTTCAGGGCTGGGCCCTTCCTTGTGGGACAAGGAGACGGACGTTTGCCTTTTCGGCAAGAGGCTCTGCCGCGGCCGAGCACCATGAGATGTTGCGTCTCTGGGAAAGCACAGATCACCACTGCTGCTGTGCCTGTAGATAGGGCGCCAAGGCACCGTGAAGAGCAGCAAGAGCTTTCAGGGCTGGGCCCTTCCTTGTGGGAGAAGGAGCCGGACGTTTGCCTTTTCTGCAAGAAGCTCTCCCGCAGCCGAGCGCCATGAGATGTTGCGTCTCTGGGAAAGCACAGATCCCCACTGCTGTTGTGCCTGCAGATAGGGCGCCAAGGCACCGTGAAGAGCAGCAAGAGCTTTCAGGGCTGGGCCCTTCCTTGTGGGAGAAGGACCGGACGTTTGCCTTTTCGGCTAGAGGCTCTGCCGCGGCCGAGCGCCATGAGATGTTGCGTCTCTGGGAAAGCACAGATCCCCACTGCTCTTGTGCCTGTAGATAGGGTGCCAAGGCACCGTGAAGAGCAGCAAGAGCTTTCAGGGCTGGGCCCTTCCTTGTGGGAGAAGGACCGGACGTTTGCCTTTTCGGCAAGAGGCTCTGCCGCGGCCGAGCGCCATGACATATTGCGTCTCTGGGAAAGTACAGATCCCCACTGCTGTTGTGCCTGTAGATAGGGCGCCAAGGCACCGTGAGGAGCAGCAAGAGCTTTGAGGGCTGGGCCCTTCCTTGTGGGAGAAGGAGCCGGACGTTTGCCTTTTCGGCAAGAGGCTCTGCCGCGGCCGAGCGCCATGAGATCTTGCGTCTGTGGGAAAGCACACATCCCCACTGCTGTTGTGCCTGTAGATAGGGCGCCAAGGCACCGTGAAGAGCAGCAAGAGCTTTGAGGGCTGGGCCCTTCCTTGTGGGAGAAGGAGCCGGACGTTTGCCTTTTCAGTAAGAGGCTCTGCCGTGGCCGAGCGCCATGAGATGTTGCGTCTCTGGGAAAGCACACATCCCCACTGCTCTTGTGCCTGTAGATAGGGCGCCAAGGCACCGTGAAGAGCAGCAAGAGCTTTCAGGGCTGGGCCCTTCCTTGTGGGAGAAGGAGCCGGACGTTTGCCTTTTCGGCAAGAGGCTCTGCCGCGGCCGAGCGCCATGAGATGTTGCGTCTCTGGGAAAGCACAGATCCCCAGTGCTGTTGTGCCTGCAGATAGGGCGCTAGGGACCGTGAAGAGCAGCAAGAGCTTTCAGGGCTGGGCTCTTCCTTGTGGGAGAAGGAGCCGGACGTTTGCCTTTTCGCCAAGAAGCTGTCCCGCGGCCGAGCGCCATGAGATCTTGCGTCTCTGGGAAAGCACACATCCCCACTGCTGTTGTGCCTGTAGATAGGGCGCCAAGGCACCGTGAAGAGCAGCAAGAGCTTTCAGGGCTGGGCCCTTCCTTGTGGGAGAAGGAGCCGGACGTTTGCCTTTTCAGCAAGAGGCTCTGCCGCGGCCGAGCGCCATGAGATGTTGCGTCTCTGGGAAAGCACAGATCCCCGCTGCTCTTGTGCCTGTAGATAGGGCGCCAAGCATAAGTGAAGAGCAGCAAGAGCTTTCAGGGCTGGGCCCTTCCTTGTGGGAGAAGGAGCCGGACGTTTGCCTTTTCGGCAAGAGGCTCTGCCGCGGCCGAGCGCCATGAGATGTTGCGTCTCTGGGAAAGCACAGATCCCCACTGCTCTTGTGCCTGCAGATAGGGCGCAAAGGCACCGTGAAGAGCAGCAAGAGCTTTCAGGGCTGGGCCCTTCCTTGTGGGAGAAGGAGCCGGACGTTTGCCTTTTCGGCTAGAGGCTCTGCCGCGGTCGAGCGCCATGAGATGTTGCGTCTCTGGGAAAGCACACATCCCCACTGCTCTTGTGCCTGCAGATAGGGTGCCAAGGCAACGTGAAGAGCAGCAAGAGCTTTTAGGGCTGGGCCCTTCCTTGTGGGAGAAGGAGCCGGACGTTTGCCTTTTCGGCAAGAGGCTCTGCCGCGGCCGAGCGCCATGAGATGTTGCGTCTCTGGGAAAGCACACATCCCCACTGCTGTTGTGCCTGCAGATAGGGCACCAAGGCACCGTGAAGAGCAGCAAGAGCTTTCAGGGCTGGGCCCTTCCTTGTGGGAGAAGGAGCCGGACGTTTGCCTTTTCGGCAAGAGGCTCTGCCGCGGCCGAGCGCCATGAGATCTTGCGTCTCTGGGAAAGCACACATCCCCACTGCTGTTGTGCCTGTAGATAGGGCGCCAAGGCACCGTGAAGAGCAGCAAGAGCTTTGAGGGCTGGGCCCTTCCTTGTGGGAGAAGGAGCTGGACGTTTGCCTTTTCGGCAAGAGGCTCTGCCGCGGCCGAGCGCCATGAGATGTTGCGTCTCTGGGAAAGCACACATCCCCACTGCTCTTGTGCCTGTAGATAGGTCGCCAAGCATACGTGAAGAGCAGCAAGAGCTTTCAGGGCTGGGCCCTTCCTTGTGGGAGAAGGAGCCGGACGTTTGCCTTTTCGGCAAGAGGCTCTGCCGCGGCCGAGCGCCATGAGATCTTGCGTCTCTGGGAAAGCACACATCCCCACTGCTCTTGTGCCTGTAGATAGGGCGCCAAGGCACCGTGAAGAGCAGCAAGAGCTTTGAGGGCTGGGCCCTTCCTTGTGGGAGAAGGAGCCGGACGTTTGCCTTTTCGGCAAGAAGCTCTCCCGCAGCCGAGCGCCATGAGATCTTGCGTCTCTGGGAAAGCACAGATCACCACTGCTGTTGTGCCTGCAGATAGGGCGCCAAGGCACCGTGAAGAGCAGCAAGAGCTTTCAGGGCTGGGCCCTTCCTTGTGGGAGAAGGAGCCGGACGTTTGCCTTTTCTGCAAGAAGCTCTCCCGCAGCCGAGCGCCATGAGATGTTGCGTCTCTGGGAAAGCACAGATCCCCACTGCTGTTGTGCCTGCAGATAGGGCGCCAAGGCACCGTGAAGAGCAGCAAGAGCTTTCAGGGCTGGGCCCTTCCTTGTGGGAGAAGGACCGGACGTTTGCCTTTTCGGCAAGAGGCTCTGCCGCGGCCGAGCGCCATGAGATGTTGCGTCTCTGGGAAAGCACAGATCCCTCTGCTGCTGTGCCTGTACATAGGGCGCCAAGGCACCGTGAAGAGCAGCAAGAGCTTTCAGGGCTGGGCCCTTCGTTGTGGGAGAAGGAGCCGAACGTTTGCCTTTTCGGCAAGAGGCTCTGCCGCGGCCGAGCGCCATGAGATCTTGCGTCTCTGGGAAAGCACAAATCCCCACTGCTGCTGTGCCTGTAGATAGGGCGCCAAGGCACCGTGAAGAGCAGCAAGAGCTTTCAGGGCTGGGCCCTTCCTTGTGGGAGAAGGAGCCGGACGTTTGCCTTTTCGGCAAGAGGCCCTACCGCAGCCGAGCGCCATGAGATGTTGCGTCTCTGGGAAAGCACACATCCCCACTGCTCTTGTGCCTGTAGATAGGGCGCCAAGGCAACGTGAAGAGCAGCAAGAGCTTTGAGGGCTGGGCCCTTCCTTGTGGGAGAAGGAGCCGGACGTTTACCTTTTCGGCAAGAGGCTCTGCCGCGGCCGAACGCCATGAGATGTTGCGTCTCTGGGAAAGCACACATCCCCACTGCTCTTGTGCCTGCAGATAGGGCGCCAAGGCACCGTGAAGAGCAGCAAGAGCTTTCAGGGCTGGACCCTTCCTTGTGGGAGAAGGAGCCGGACGTTTGCCTTTTCGGCAAGAGGCTCAGCCAAGGTCGAGCGCCATGAGATGTTGCGTCTCTGGGAAAGCACAGATCCCCACTGCTGCTGTGCCTGTAGATAGGGCGCCAAGGCACCGTGAAGAGCAGCAAGAGCTTTCAGGGCTGGGCCCTTCCTTGTGGGAGAAGGAGCCGGACGTTTGCCTTTTCAGCAAGAGGCTCTGCCGCGGCCGAGTGCCATGAGATGTTGCGTCTCTGGGAAAGCACAGATCCCCACTGCTCTTGTGCCTGTAGATAGGGCGCCAAGGCACCGTGAAGAGCAGCAAGAGCTTTCAGGGCTGGGCCCTTCCTTGTGGGAGAAGGAGCCGGACGTTTGCCTTTTCGTCAAGAGGCTCTGCCGCGGCCGAGCGCCATGAGATGTTGCGTCTCTGGGAAAGCACAGATCCCCACTGCTCTTGTGCCTGTAGATAGGGCGCCAAGGCACCGTGAAGAGCAGCAAGAGCTTTCAGGGCTGGGCCCTTCCTTGTGGGAGAAGGAGCCGGACGTTTGCCTTTTCGGCAAGAGGCTCTGCCGCAGCCGAGCGCCATGACATGTTGCGTCTCTGGGAAAGCACACATCCCCACTGCTGCTGTTCCTGTAGATAGGGCGCCAAGGCACCGTGAAGAGCAGCAAGAGCTTTTAGGGCTGGGCCCTTCCTTGTGGGAGAAGGAGCCGGACGTTTGCCTTTTCGGCAAGAGGCTCTGCCGCGGTCGAGCGCCATGAGATCTTGCGTCTCTGGGAAAGCACAGATCCCCAGTGCTCTTGTGCCTGTAGATAGGGCGCCAAGGCACCGTGAAGAGCAGCAAGACCTTTCAGGGCTGGGCCCTTCCTTGTGGGAGAAGGAGCCGGACGTTTGCCTTTTCGGCAAGAGGCTCTGCCGCGGCCGAGCGCCATGAGATGTTGCGTCTCTGGGAAAGCACAGATCCCCACTGCTGTTGTGCCTGCAGATAGGGCACCAAGGCACCGTGAAGAGCAGCAAGAGCTTTGAGGGCTGGGCCCTTCCTTGTGGGAGAAGGAGCCGGACGTTTGCCTTTTCGGCGAGAGGCTCAGCCAAGGTCGAGCGCCATGAGATGTTGCGTCTCTGGGAAAGCACAGATCCCCACTGCTCTTGTGCCTGTAGATAGGGCGCCAAGGCACCGTGAAGAGCAGCAAGAGCTTTCAGGGCTGGGCCCTTCCTTGTGGGAGAAGGAGCCGGACGTTTGCCTTTTCAGCAAGAGGCTCTGCCGCGGCCGAGTGCCATGAGATGTTGCGTCTCTGGGAAAGCACAGATCCCCACTGCTCTTGTGCCTGTAGATAGGGCGCCAAGGCACCGTGAAGAGCAGCAAGAGCTTTCAGGGCTGGGCCCTTCCTTGTGGGAGAAGGAGCCGGACGTTTGCCTTTTCGGCAACAAGGTGTCCCGCGGTCGATCGCCATGAGATGTTGCGTCTCTGGGAAAGCACAGATCCCCACTGCTCTTGTGCCTGTTGATAGGGCGCCAAGGCACCGTGAAGAGCAGCAAGAGCTTTCAGGGCTGGGCCCTTCCTTGTGGGAGAAGGAGCCGGACGTTTGCCTTTTCGTCAAGAGGCTCTGCCGCGGCCGAGCGCCATGAGATCTTGCGTCTCTGGGAAAGCACAGATCCCCACTGCTCTTGTGCCTGTAGATAGGGCGCCAAGGCACCGTGAAGAGCAGCAAGAGCTTTCAGGGCTGGGCCCTTCCTTGTGGGAGAAGGAGCCGGACGTTTGCCTTTTCGGCAACAAGGTGTCCCGCGGCCGAGCGCCATGAGATGTTGCGTCTCTGGGAAAGCACAGATCCCCACTGCTCTTGTGCCTGTTGATAGGGCGCCAAGGCACCGTGAAGAGCAGCAAGAGCTTTCAGGGCTGGGCCCTTCCTTGTGGGAGAAGGAGCCGGACGTTTGCCTTTTCGGCAAGAGGCTCTGCCGCAGCCGAGCGCCATGAGATGTTGCGTCTCTGGGAAAGCACAGATCCCCACTGCTCTTGTGCCTGTAGATAGGGCGCCAAGGCACCGTGAAGAGCAGCAAGACCTTTCAGGGCTGGGCCCTTCCTTGTGGGAGAAGGAGCCGGACGTTTGCCTTTTCGGCAAGAGGCTCTGCCGCGGCCCGAGCGCCATGAGATATTGCGTCTCTGGGAAAGCACAGATCCCCACTGCTCTTGTGCCTGTAGTTAGGGCGCCAAGGTACCGTGAAGAGCAGCAAGAGCTTTCAGGGCTGGGCCCTTCCTTGTGGGAGAAGGAGGCGGACGTTTGCCTTTTCGGCAAGAGGCTCTGCCGCGGCCGAGCGCCATGAGATATTGCGTCTCTGGGAAAGCACAGATCCCCACTGCTCTTGTGCCTGTAGATAGGGCGCCAAGGCACCGTGAGGAGCAGCAAGAGCTTTCAGGGCTGGGCCCTTCCTTGTGGGAGAAGGAGCCGGACGTTTGCCTTTTCGGCAAGAGGCTCTGCCGCGGCCGAGCGCCATGAGATCTTGCGTCTCTGGGAAAGCACACATCCCCACTGCTGTTGTGCCTGTAGATAGGGCGCCAAGGCACCGTGAAGAGCAGCAAGAGCTTTCAGGGCTGGGCCCTTCCTTGTGGGAGAAGGAGCCGGACGTTTGCCTTTTCGGCAAGAGGCTCTGCCGCGGCCGAGCGCCATGAGATGTTGCGTCTCTGGGAAAGCACACATCCCCACTGCTCTTGTGCCTGTAGATAGGGCGCCAAGCATACGTGAAGAGCAGCAAGAGCTTTCAGGGCTGGGCCCTTCCTTGTGGGAGAAGGAGCCGGACGTTTGCCTTTTCGGCAAGAGGCTCTGCCGCGGCCGAGCGCCATGAGATCTTGCGTCTCTGGGAAAGCACAGATCCCCACTGCTCTTGTGCCTGTAGATAGGGCGCCAAGGCACCGTGAAGAGCAGCAAGAGCTTTCAGGGCTGGGCCCTTCCTTGTGGGAGAAGGAGCCGGACGTTTGCCTTTTCGGCAAGAGGCTCTGCCGCGGCCGAGCACCATGAGATGTTGCGTCTCTGGGAAAGCACAGATCCCCACTGCTGCTGTGCCTGTAGATAGGGCGCCAAGGCACCGTGAAGAGCAGCAAGAGCTTTCAGGGCTGGGCCCTTCCTTGTGGGAGAAGGAGCCGGACGTTTGCCTTTTCTGCAAGAAGCTCTCCCGCAGCCGAGCGCCATGAGATGTTGCGTCTCTGGGAGAGCACAGATCCCCAGTGCTCTTGTGCCTGCAGATAGGGCGCCAAGGCACCGTGAAGAGCAGCAAGAGCTTTCAGGGCTGGGCCCTTCCTTGTGGGAGAAGGAGCCGGACGTTTGCCTTTTCGGCAAGAGGCTCTGCCGCGGCCGAGCGCCATGAGATCTTGCGTCTCTGGGAAAGCACACATCCCCACTGCTCTTGTGCCTGTAGATAGGGCGCCAAGGCACCGTGAAGAGCAGCAAGAGCTTTCAGGGCTGGGCCCTTCCTTGTGGGACAAGGAGACGGACGTTTGCCTTTTCGGCAAGAGGCTCTGCCGCGGCCGAGCACCATGAGATGTTGCGTCTCTGGGAAAGCACAGATCACCACTGCTGCTGTGCCTGTAGATAGGGCGCCAAGGCACCGTGAAGAGCAGCAAGAGCTTTCAGGGCTGGGCCCTTCCTTGTGGGAGAAGGAGCCGGACGTTTGCCTTTTCTGCAAGAAGCTCTCCCGCAGCCGAGCGCCATGAGATGTTGCGTCTCTGGGAAAGCACAGATCCCCACTGCTGTTGTGCCTGCAGATAGGGCGCCAAGGCACCGTGAAGAGCAGCAAGAGCTTTCAGGGCTGGGCCCTTCCTTGTGGGAGAAGGACCGGACGTTTGCCTTTTCGGCTAGAGGCTCTGCCGCGGCCGAGCGCCATGAGATGTTGCGTCTCTGGGAAAGCACAGATCCCCACTGCTCTTGTGCCTGTAGATAGGGTGCCAAGGCACCGTGAAGAGCAGCAAGAGCTTTCAGGGCTGGGCCCTTCCTTGTGGGAGAAGGACCGGACGTTTGCCTTTTCGGCTAGAGGCTCTGCCGCGGCCGAGCGCCATGAGATGTTGCGTCTCTGGGAAAGCACAGATCCCCACTGCTCTTGTGCCTGTAGAAGGGGCCCCAAGGCACCGTGAAGAGCAGCAAGAGCTTTCAGGGCTGGGCCCTTCCTTGTGGGAGAAGGAGCCGGACGTTTGCCTTTTCGGCAAGAGGCTCTGCCGCGGCCGAGCGCCATGAGATATTGCGTCTCTGGGAAAGCACAGACCCCCACTGCTCTTGTGCCTGTAGTTAGGGCGCCAAGGTACCGTGAAGAGCAGCAAGAGCTTTGAGGGCTGGGCCCTTCCTTGTGGGAGAAGGAGCCGGACGTTTGCCTTTTCGGCAAGAGGCTCTGCCGCGGCCGAGCGCCATGACATATTGCGTCTCTGGGAAAGTACAGATCCCCACTGCTGTTGTGCCTGTAGATAGGGCGCCAAGGCACCGTGAGGAGCAGCAAGAGCTTTGAGGGCTGGGCCCTTCCTTGTGGGAGAAGGAGCCGGACGTTTGCCTTTTCGGCAAGAGGCTCTGCCGCGGCCGAGCGCCATGAGATCTTGCGTCTGTGGGAAAGCACACATCCCCACTGCTGTTGTGCCTGTAGATAGGGCGCCAAGGCACCGTGAAGAGCAGCAAGAGCTTTGAGGGCTGGGCCCTTCCTTGTGGGAGAAGGAGCCGGACGTTTGCCTTTTCAGTAAGAGGCTCTGCCGTGGCCGAGCGCCATGAGATGTTGCGTCTCTGGGAAAGCACACATCCCCACTGCTCTTGTGCCTGTAGATAGGGCGCCAAGGCACCGTGAAGAGCAGCAAGAGCTTTCAGGGCTGGGCCCTTCCTTGTGGGAGAAGGAGCCGGACGTTTGCCTTTTCGGCAAGAGGCTCTGCCGCGGCCGAGCGCCATGAGATGTTGCGTCTCTGGGAAAGCACAGATCCCCAGTGCTGTTGTGCCTGCAGATAGGGCGCTAGGGACCGTGAAGAGCAGCAAGAGCTTTCAGGGCTGGGCTCTTCCTTGTGGGAGAAGGAGCCGGACGTTTGCCTTTTCGCCAAGAAGCTGTCCCGCGGCCGAGCGCCATGAGATCTTGCGTCTCTGGGAAAGCACACATCCCCACTGCTGTTGTGCCTGTAGATAGGGCGCCAAGGCACCGTGAAGAGCAGCAAGAGCTTTCAGGGCTGGGCCCTTCCTTGTGGGAGAAGGAGCCGGACGTTTGCCTTTTCAGCAAGAGGCTCTGCCGCGGCCGAGCGCCATGAGATGTTGCGTCTCTGGGAAAGCACAGATCCCTGCTGCTCTTGTGCCTGTAGATAGGGCGCCAAGCATAAGTGAAGAGCAGCAAGAGCTTTCAGGGCTGGGCCCTTCCTTGTGGGAGAAGGAGCCGGACGTTTGCCTTTTCGGCAAGAGGCTCTGCCGCGGCCGAGCGCCATGAGATGTTGCGTCTCTGGGAAAGCACAGATCCCCACTGCTCTTGTGCCTGCAGATAGGGCGCAAAGGCACCGTGAAGAGCAGCAAGAGCTTTCAGGGCTGGGCCCTTCCTTGTGGGAGAAGGAGCCGGACGTTTGCCTTTTCGGCTAGAGGCTCTGCCGCGGTCGAGCGCCATGAGATGTTGCGTCTCTGGGAAAGCACACATCCCCACTGCTCTTGTGCCTGCAGATAGGGTGCCAAGGCAACGTGAAGAGCAGCAAGAGCTTTTAGGGCTGGGCCCTTCCTTGTGGGAGAAGGAGCCGGACGTTTGCCTTTTCGGCAAGAGGCTCTGCCGCGGCCGAGCGCCATGAGATGTTGCGTCTCTGGGAAAGCACACATCCCCACTGCTGTTGTGCCTGCAGATAGGGCACCAAGGCACCGTGAAGAGCAGCAAGAGCTTTCAGGGCTGGGCCCTTCCTTGTGGGAGAAGGAGCCGGACGTTTGCCTTTTCGGCAAGAGGCTCTGCCGCGGCCGAGCGCCATGAGATCTTGCGTCTCTGGGAAAGCACACATCCCCACTGCTGTTGTGCCTGTAGATAGGGCGCCAAGGCACCGTGAAGAGCAGCAAGAGCTTTGAGGGCTGGGCCCTTCCTTGTGGGAGAAGGAGCTGGACGTTTGCCTTTTCGGCAAGAGGCTCTGCCGCGGCCGAGCGCCATGAGATGTTGCGTCTCTGGGAAAGCACACATCCCCACTGCTCTTGTGCCTGTAGATAGGTCGCCAAGCATACGTGAAGAGCAGCAAGAGCTTTCAGGGCTGGGCCCTTCCTTGTGGGAGAAGGAGCCGGACGTTTGCCTTTTCGGCAAGAGGCTCTGCCGCGGCCGAGCGCCATGAGATCTTGCGTCTCTGGGAAAGCACACATCCCCACTGCTCTTGTGCCTGTAGATAGGGCGCCAAGGCACCGTGAAGAGCAGCAAGAGCTTTGAGGGCTGGGCCCTTCCTTGTGGGAGAAGGAGCCGGACGTTTGCCTTTTCGGCAAGAGGCTCTGCCGCAGCCGAGCGCCATGAGATGTTGCGTCTCTGGGAAAGCACAGATCACCACTGCTGTTGTGCCTGCAGATAGGGCGCCAAGGCACCGTGAAGAGCAGCAAGAGCTTTCAGGGCTGGGCCCTTCCTTGTGGGAGAAGGAGCCGGACGTTTGCCTTTTCTGCAAGAAGCTCTCCCGCAGCCGAGCGCCATGAGATGTTGCGTCTCTGGGAAAGCACAGATCCCCACTGCTGTTGTGCCTGCAGATAGGGCGCCAAGGCACCGTGAAGAGCAGCAAGAGCTTTCAGGGCTGGGCCCTTCCTTGTGGGAGAAGGACCGGACGTTTGCCTTTTCGGCAAGAGGCTCTGCCGCGGCCGAGCGCCATGAGATGTTGCGTCTCTGGGAAAGCACAGATCCCCACTGCTCTTGTGCCTGTAGATAGGGTGCCAAGGCACCGTGAAGAGCAGCAAGAGCTTTCAGGGCTGGGCCCTTCCTTGTGGGAGAAGGACCGGATGTTTGCCTTTTCGGCTAGAGGCTCTGCCGCGGCCGAGCGCCATGAGATGTTGCGTCTCTGGGAAAGCACAGATCCCCACTGCTCTTGTGCCTGTAGAAGGGGCCCCAAGGCACCGTGAAGAGCAGCAAGAGCTTTCAGGGCTGGGCCCTTCCTTGTGGGAGAAGGAGCCGTACGTTTGCCTTTTCGGCAAGAGGCTCTGCCGCGGCCGAGCGCCATGAGATATTGCGTCTCTGGGAAAGCACAGACCCCCACTGCTCTTGTGCCTGTAGTTAGGGCGCCAAGGTACCGTGAAGAGCAGCAAGAGCTTTGAGGGCTGGGCCCTTCCTTGTGGGAGAAGGAGCCGGACGTTTGCCTTTTCGGCAAGAGGCTCTGCCGCGGCCGAGTGCCATGACATATTGCGTCTCTGGGAAAGTACAGATCCCCACTGCTGTTGTGCCTGTAGATAGGGCGCCAAGGCACCGTGAGGAGCAGCAAGAGCTTTCAGGGCTGGGCCCTTCCTTGTGGGAGAAGGAGCCGGACGTTTGCCTTTTCGGCAAGAGGCTCTGCCGCGGCCGAGCGCCATGAGATCTTGCGTCTCTGGGAAAGCACACATCCCCACTGCTGTTGTGCCTGTAGATAGGGCGCCAAGGCACCGTGAAGAGCAGCAAGAGCTTTCAGGGCTGGGCCCTTCCTTGTGGGAGAAGGAGCCGGACGTTTGCCTTTTCAGTAAGAGGTTCTGCCGTGGCCGAGCGCCATGAGATGTTGCGTCTCTGGGAAAGCACACATCCCCACTGCTCTTGTGCCTGTAGATAGGGCGCCAAGGCACCGTGAAGAGCAGCAAGAGCTTTCAGGGCTGGGCCCTTCCTTGTGGGAGAAGGAGCCGGACGTTTGCCTTTTCGGCAAGAGGCTCTGCCGCGGCCGAGCGCCATGAGATGTTGCGTCTCTGGGAAAGCACAGATCCCCAGTGCTGTTGTGCCTGCAGATAGGGCGCTAGGGACCGTGAAGAGCAGCAAGAGCTTTGAGGGCTGGGCTCTTCCTTGTGGGAGAAGGAGCCGGACATTTTCCTTTTTGGCAAGAGGCTCTGCCGCGGCCGAGCGCCATGAGATCTTGCGTCTCTGGGAAAGCACACATCCCCACTGCTGTTGTGCCTGTAGATAGGGCGCCAAGGCACCGTGAAGAGCAGCAAGAGCTTTCAGGGCTGGGCCCTTCCTTGTGGGAGAAGGAGCCGGACGTTTGCCTTTTCAGCAAGAGGCTCTGCCGCGGCCGAGCGCCATGAGATGTTGCGTCTCTGGGAAAGCACAGATCCCCACTGCTCTTGTGCCTGTAGATAGGGCGCCAAGCATAAGTGAAGAGCAGCAAGAGCTTTCAGGGCTGGGCCCTTCCTTGTGGGAGAAGGAGCCGGACGTTTGCCTTTTCGGCAAGAGGCTCTGCCGCGGCCGAGCGCCATGAGATGTTGCGTCTCTGGGAAAGCACAGATCCCCACTGCTCTTGTGCCTGCAGATAGGGCGCAAAGGCACCGTGAAGAGCAGCAAGAGCTTTCAGGGCTGGGCCCTTCCTTGTGGGAGAAGGAGCCGGACGTTTGCCTTTTCGGCTAGAGGCTCTGCCGCGGCCGAGCGCCATGAGATGTTGCGTCTCTGGGAAAGCACACATCCCCACTGCTGTTGTGCCTGCAGATAGGGCACCAAGGCACCGTGAAGAGCAGCAAGAGCTTTCAGGGCTGGGCCCTTCCTTGTGGGAGAAGGAGCCGGACGTTTGCCTTTTCGGCAAGAGGCTCTGCCGCGGCCGAGCGCCATGAGATGTTGCGTCTCTGGGAAAGCACAGATCCCCACTGCTCTTGTGCCTGTAGATAGGGCGCCAAGGCACCGTGAAGAGCAGCAAGAGCTTTCAGGGCTGGGCCCTTCCTTGTGGGAGAAGGAGCCGGACGTTTGCCTTTTCGGCAACAAGGTGTCCCGCGGCCGATCGCCATGAGATGTTGCGTCTCTGGGAAAGCACAGATCCCCACTGCTCTTGTGCCTGTTGATAGGGCGCCAAGGCACCGTGAAGAGCAGCAAGAGCTTTCAGGGCTGGGCCCTTCCTTGTGGGAGAAGGAGCCGGACGTTTGCCTTTTCGGCAAGAGGCTCTGCCGCGGCCGAGCGCCATGAGATCTTGCGTCTCTGGGAAAGCACAGATCCCCACTGCTGCTGTGCCTGTAGATAGGGCGCCAAGGCACCGTGAAGAGCAGCAAGAGCTTTCAGGGCTGGGCCCTTCCTTGTGGGAGAAGGAGCCGGACGTTTACCTTTTCGGCAAGAGGCTCTGCCGCGGCCGAGCGCCATGAGATGTTGCGTCTCTGGGAAAGCACACATCCCCACTGCTCTTGTGCCTGTAGATAGGGCGCCAAGGCAACGTGAAGAGCAGCAAGAGCTTTCAGGGCTGGGCCCTTCCTTGTGGCAGAAGGAGCCGGACGTTTGCCTTTTCGGCAAAAGGCTCTGCCGCGGCCGAGCGCCATGAGATGTTGCGTCTCTGGGAAAGCACAGATCCCTCTGCTGCTGTGCCTGTACATAGGGCGCCAAGGCACCGTGAAGAGCAGCAAGAGCTTTCAGGGCTGGGCCCTTCCTTGTGGAAGAAGGAGCCGAACGTTTGCCTTTTCGGCAAGAGGCTCTGCCGCGGCCGAGCGCCATGAGATCTTGCGTCTCTGGGAAAGCACAAATCCCCACTGCTGCTGTGCCTGTAGATAGGGCGCCAAGGCACCGTGAAGAGCAGCAAGAGCTTTCAGGGCTGGGCCCTTCCTTGTGGGAGAAGGAGCCGGACGTTTGCCTTTTCGGCAAGAGGCCCTACCGCAGCCGAGCGCCATGAGATTTTGCGTCTCTGGGAAAGCACACATCCCCACTGCTCTTGTGCCTGTAGATACGGCGCCAAGGCACCGTGAAGAGCAGCAAGAGCTTTGAGGGCTGGGCCCTTCCTTGTGGGAGAAGGAGCCGGACGTTTGCCTTTTCGGCAAGAGGCTCTGCCGCAGCCGAGCGCCATGACATGTTGCGTCTCTGGGAAAGCACACATCCCCACTGCTGCTGTTCCTGTAGATAGGGCGCCAAGGCACCGTGAAGAGCAGCAAGAGCTTTTAGGGCTGGGCCCTTCCTTGTGGGAGAAGGAGCCGGACGTTTGCCTTTTCGGCAAGAGGCTCTGCCGCGGTCGAGCGCCATGAGATCTTGCGTCTCTGGGAAAGCACAGATCCCCAGTGCTCTTGTGCCTGTAGATAGGGCGCCAAGGCACCGTGAAGAGCAGCAAGACCTTTCAGGGCTGGGCCCTTCCTTGTGGGAGAAGGAGCCGGACGTTTGCCTTTTCGGCAAGAGGCTCTGCCGCGGCCGAGCGCCATGAGATGTTGCGTCTCTGGGAAAGCACAGATCCCCACTGCTGTTGTGCCTGCAGATAGGGCACCAAGGCACCGTGAAGAGCAGCAAGAGCTTTGAGGGCTGGTCCCTTCCTTGTGGGAGAAGGAGCCGGACGTTTGCCTTTTCGGCGAGAGGCTCAGCCAAGGTCGAGCGCCATGAGATGTTGCGTCTCTGGGAAAGCACAGATCCCCACTGCTCTTGTGCCTGTAGATAGGGCGCCAAGGCACCGTGAAGAGCAGCAAGAGCTTTCAGGGCTGGGCCCTTCCTTGTGGGAGAAGGAGCCGGACGTTTGCCTTTTCAGCAAGAGGCTCTGCCGCGGCCGAGTGCCATGAGATGTTGCGTCTCTGGGAAAGCACAGATCCCCACTGCTCTTGTGCCTGTAGATAGGGCGCCAAGGCACCGTGAAGAGCAGCAAGAGCTTTCAGGGCTGGGCCCTTCCTTGTGGGAGAAGGAGCCGGACGTTTGCCTTTTCGGCAACAAGGTGTCCCGCGGTCGATCGCCATGAGATGTTGCGTCTCTGGGAAAGCACAGATCCCCACTGCTCTTGTGCCTGTTGATAGGGCGCCAAGGCACCGTGAAGAGCAGCAAGAGCTTTCAGGGCTGGGCCCTTCCTTGTGGGAGAAGGAGCCGGACGTTTGCCTTTTCGGCAAGAGGCTCTGCCGCGGCCGAGCGCCATGAGATCTTGCGTCTCTGGGAAAGCACAGATCCCCACTGCTCTTGTGCCTGTAGATAGGGCGCCAAGGCACCGTGAAGAGCAGCAAGAGCTTTCAGGGCTGGGCCCTTCCTTGTGGGAGAAGGAGCCGGACGTTTGCCTTTTCGGCAACAAGGTGTCCCGCGGCCGATCGCCATGAGATGTTGCGTCTCTGGGAAAGCACAGATCCCCACTGCTCTTGTGCCTGTTGATAGGGCGCCAAGGCACCGTGAAGAGCAGCAAGAGCTTTCAGGGCTGGGCCCTTCCTTGTGGGAGAAGGAGCCGGACGTTTGCCTTTTCGGCAAGAGGCTCTGCCGCAGCCGAGCGCCATGAGATGTTGCGTCTCTGGGAAAGCACAGATCCCCACTGCTCTTGTGCCTGTAGATAGGGCGCCAAGGCACCGTGAAGAGCAGCAAGACCTTTCAGGGCTGGGCCCTTCCTTGTGGGAGAAGGAGCCGGACGTTTGCCTTTTCGGCAAGAGGCTCTGCCGCGGCCGAGCGCCATGAGATATTGCGTCTCTGGGAAAGCACAGATCCCCACTGCTCTTGTGCCTGTAGTTAGGGCGCCAAGGTACCGTGAAGAGCAGCAAGAGCTTTCAGGGCTGGGCCCTTCCTTGTGGGAGAAGGAGCCGGACGTTTGCCTTTTCGGCAAGAGGCTCTGCCGCGGCCGAGCGCCATGAGATATTGCGTCTCTGGGAAAGTACAGATCCCCACTGCTGTTGTGCCTGTAGATAGGGCGCCAAGGCACCGTGAGGAGCAGCAAGAGCTTTCAGGGCTGGGCCCTTCCTTGTGGGAGAAGGAGCCGGACGTTTGCCTTTTCTGCAAGAGGCTCTGCCGCGGCCGAGCGCCATGAGATCTTGCGTCTCTGGGAAAGCACAGATCCCCACTGCTGTTGTGCCTGTAGATAGGGCGCCAAGGCACCGTGAAGAGCAGCAAGAGCTTTCAGGGCTGGGCCCTTCCTTGTGGGAGAAGGAGCCGGACGTTTGCCTTTTCGGCAAGAGGCTCTGCCGCGGCCGAGCGCCATGAGATGTTGCGTCTCTGGGAAAGCACACATCCCCACTGCTCTTGTGCCTGTAGATAGGGCGCCAAGCATACGTGAAGAGCAGCAAGAGCTTTCAGGGCTGGGCCCTTCCTTGTGGGAGAAGGAGCCGGACGTTTGCCTTTTCGGCAAGAGGCTCTGCCGCGGCCGAGCGCCATGAGATCTTGCGTCTCTGGGAAAGCACACATCCCCACTGCTCTTGTGCCTGTAGATAGGGCGCCAAGGCACCGTGAAGAGCAGCAAGAGCTTTCAGGGCTGGGCCCTTCCTTGTGGGAGAAGGAGCCGGACGTTTGCCTTTTCGGCAAGAGGCTCTGCCGCGGCCGAGCACCATGAGATGTTGCGTCTCTGGGAAAGCACAGATCCCCACTGCTGCTGTGCCTGTAGATAGGGCGCCAAGGCACCGTGAAGAGCAGCAAGAGCTTTCAGGGCTGGGCCCTTCCTTGTGGGAGAAGGAGCCGGACGTTTGCCTTTTCTGCAAGAAGCTCTCCCGCAGCCGAGCGCCATGAGATGTTGCGTCTCTGGGAGAGCACAGATCCCCAGTGCTCTTGTGCCTGCAGATAGGGCGCCAAGGCACCGTGAAGAGCAGCAAGAGCTTTCAGGGCTGGGCCCTTCCTTGTGGGAGAAGGAGCCGGACGTTTGCCTTTTCGGCAAGAGGCTCTGCCGCGGCCGAGCGCCATGAGATCTTGCGTCTCTGGGAAAGCACACATCCCCACTGCTCTTGTGCCTGTAGATAGGGCGCCAAGGCACCGTGAAGAGCAGCAAGAGCTTTCAGGGCTGGGCCCTTCCTTGTGGGACAAGGAGACGGACGTTTGCCTTTTCGGCAAGAGGCTCTGCCGCGGCCGAGCACCATGAGATGTTGCGTCTCTGGGAAAGCACAGATCACCACTGCTGCTGTGCCTGTAGATAGGGCGCCAAGGCACCGTGAAGAGCAGCAAGAGCTTTCAGGGCTGGGCCCTTCCTTGTGGGAGAAGGAGCCGGACGTTTGCCTTTTCTGCAAGAAGCTCTCCCGCAGCCGAGCGCCATGAGATGTTGCGTCTCTGGGAAAGCACAGATCCCCACTGCTCTTGTGCCTGCAGATAGGGCGCCAAGGCACCGTGAAGAGCAGCAAGAGCTTTCAGGGCTGGGCCCTTCCTTGTGGGAGAAGGACCGGACGTTTGCCTTTTCGGCTAGAGGCTCTGCCGCGGCCGAGCGCCATGAGATGTTGCGTCTCTGGGAAAGCACAGATCCCCACTGCTCTTGTGCCTGTAGATAGGGTGCCAAGGCACCGTGAAGAGCAGCAAGAGCTTTCAGGGCTGGGCCCTTCCTTGTGGGAGAAGGACCGGACGTTTGCCTTTTCGGCTAGAGGCTCTGCCGCGGCCGAGCGCCATGAGATGTTGCGTCTCTGGGAAAGCACAGATCCCCACTGCTCTTGTGCCTGTAGAAGGGGCCCCAAGGCACCGTGAAGAGCAGCAAGAGCTTTCAGGGCTGGGCCCTTCCTTGTGGGAGAAGGAGCCGGACGTTTGCCTTTTCGGCAAGAGGCTCTGCCGCGGCCGAGCGCCATGAGATATTGCGTCTCTGGGAAAGCACAGACCCCCACTGCTCTTGTGCCTGTAGTTAGGGCGCCAAGGTACCGTGAAGAGCAGCAAGAGCTTTGAGGGCTGGGCCCTTCCTTGTGGGAGAAGGAGCCGGACGTTTGCCTTTTCGGCAAGAGGCTCTGCCGCGGCCGAGCGCCATGACATATTGCGTCTCTGGGAAAGTACAGATCCCCACTGCTCTTGTGCCTGTAGATAGGGCGCCAAGGCACCGTGAGGAGCAGCAAGAGCTTTCAGGGCTGGGCCCTTCCTTGTGGGAGAAGGAGCCGGACGTTTGCCTTTTCGGCAAGAGGCTCTGCCGCGGCCGAGCGCCATGAGATCTTGCGTCTCTGGGAAAGCACACATCCCCACTGCTGTTGTGCCTGTAGATAGGGCGCCAAGGCACCGTGAAGAGCAGCAAGAGCTTTCAGGGCTGGGCCCTTCCTTGTGGGAGAAGGAGCCGGACGTTTGCCTTTTCAGTAAGAGGCTCTGCCGTGGCCGAGCGCCATGAGATGTTGCGTCTCTGGGAAAGCACACATCCCCACTGCTCTTGTGCCTGTAGATAGGGCGCCAAGGCACCGTGAAGAGCAGCAAGAGCTTTCAGGGCTGGGCCCTTCCTTGTGGGAGAAGGAGCCGGACGTTTGCCTTTTCGGCAAGAGGCTCTGCCGCGGCCGAGCGCCATGAGATGTTGCGTCTCTGGGAAAGCACAGATCCCCAGTGCTGTTGTGCCTGCAGATAGGGCGCTAGGGACCGTGAAGAGCAGCAAGAGCTTTCAGGGCTGGGCCCTTCCTTGTGGGAGAAGGAGCCGGACGTTTGCCTTTTCGCCAAGAAGCTGTCCCGCGGCCGAGCGCCATGAGATCTTGCGTCTCTGGGAAAGCACACATCCCCACTGCTCTTGTGCCTGTAGATAGGGCGCCAAGGCACCGTGAAGAGCAGCAAGAGCTTTCAGGGCTGGGCCCTTCCTTGTGGGAGAAGGAGCCGGACGTTTGCCTTTTCAGCAAGAGGCTCTGCCGCGGCCGAGCGCCATGAGATGTTGCGTCTCTGGGAAAGCACAGATCCCCGCTGCTCTTGTGCCTGTAGATAGGGCGCCAAGCATAAGTGAAGAGCAGCAAGAGCTTTCAGGGCTGGGCCCTTCCTTGTGGGAGAAGGAGCCGGACGTTTGCCTTTTCGGCAAGAGGCTCTGCCGCGGCCGAGCGCCATGAGATGTTGCGTCTCTGGGAAAGCACAGATCCCCACTGCTCTTGTGCCTGCAGATAGGGCGCAAAGGCACCGTGAAGAGCAGCAAGAGCTTTCAGGGCTGGGCCCTTCCTTGTGGGAGAAGGAGCCGGACGTTTGCCTTTTCGGCTAGAGGCTCTGCCGCGGTCGAGCGCCATGAGATGTTGCGTCTCTGGGAAAGCACACATCCCCACTGCTCTTGTGCCTGCAGATAGGGTGCCAAGGCAACGTGAAGAGCAGCAAGAGCTTTTAGGGCTGGGCCCTTCCTTGTGGGAGAAGGAGCCGGACGTTTGCCTTTTCGGCAAGAGGCTCTGCCGCGGCCGAGCGCCATGAGATGTTGCGTCTCTGGGAAAGCACACATCCCCACTGCTGTTGTGCCTGCAGATAGGGCACCAAGGCACCGTGAAGAGCAGCAAGAGCTTTCAGGGCTGGGCTCTTCCTTGTGGGAGAAGGAGCCGGACGTTTGCCTTTTCGGCAAGAGGCTCTGCCGCGGCCGAGCGCCATGAGATCTTGCGTCTCTGGGAAAGCACACATCCCCACTGCTGTTGTGCCTGTAGATAGGGCGCCAAGGCACCGTGAAGAGCAGCAAGAGCTTTGAGGGCTGGGCCCTTCCTTGTGGGAGAAGGAGCTGGACGTTTGCCTTTTCGGCAAGAGGCTCTGCCGCGGCCGAGCGCCATGAGATGTTGCGTCTCTGGGAAAGCACAGATCCCCACTGCTCTTGTGCCTGTAGATAGGTCGCCAAGCATACGTGAAGAGCAGCAAGAGCTTTCAGGGCTGGGCCCTTCCTTGTGGGAGAAGGAGCCGGACGTTTGCCTTTTCGGCAAGAGGCTCTGCCGCGGCCGAGCGCCATGAGATCTTGCGTCTCTGGGAAAGCACACATCCCCACTGCTCTTGTGCCTGTAGATAGGGCGCCAAGGCACCGTGAAGAGCAGCAAGAGCTTTGAGGGCTGGGCCCTTCCTTGTGGGAGAAGGAGCCGGACGTTTGCCTTTTCGGCAAGAAGCTCTCCCGCAGCCGAGCGCCATGAGATGTTGCGTCTCTGGGAAAGCACAGATCACCACTGCTGTTGTGCCTGCAGATAGGGCGCCAAGGCACCGTGAAGAGCAGCAAGAGCTTTCAGGGCTGGGCCCTTCCTTGTGGGAGAAGGAGCCGGACGTTTGCCTTTTCTGCAAGAAGCTCTCCCGCAGCCGAGCGCCATGAGATGTTGCGTCTCTGGGAAAGCACAGATCCCCACTGCTGTTGTGCCTGCAGATAGGGCGCCAAGGCACCGTGAAGAGCAGCAAGAGCTTTCAGGGCTGGGCCCTTCCTTGTGGGAGAAGGACCGGACGTTTGCCTTTTCGGCAAGAGGCTCTGCCGCGGCCGAGCGCCATGAGATGTTGCGTCTCTGGGAAAGCACAGATCCCCACTGCTCTTGTGCCTGTAGATAGGGTGCCAAGGCACCGTGAAGAGCAGCAAGAGCTTTCAGGGCTGGGCCCTTCCTTGTGGGAGAAGGACCGGATGTTTGCCTTTTCGGCTAGAGGCTCTGCCGCGGCCGAGCGCCATGAGATGTTGCGTCTCTGGGAAAGCACAGATCCCCACTGCTCTTGTGCCTGTAGAAGGGGCCCCAAGGCACCGTGAAGAGCAGCAAGAGCTTTCAGGGCTGGGCCCTTCCTTGTGGGAGAAGGAGCCGGACGTTTGCCTTTTCGGCAAGAGGCTCTGCCGCGGCCGAGCGCCATGAGATATTGCGTCTCTGGGAAAGCACAGACCCCCACTGCTCTTGTGCCTGTAGTTAGGGCGCCAAGGTACCGTGAAGAGCAGCAAGAGCTTTGAGGGCTGGGCCCTTCCTTGTGGGAGAAGGAGCCGGACGTTTGCCTTTTCGGCAAGAGGCTCTGCCGCGGCCGAGTGCCATGACATATTGCGTCTCTGGGAAAGTACAGATCCCCACTGCTGTTGTGCCTGTAGATAGGGCGCCAAGGCACCGTGAGGAGCAGCAAGAGCTTTCAGGGCTGGGCCCTTCCTTGTGGGAGAAGGAGCCGGACGTTTGCCTTTTCGGCAAGAGGCTCTGCCGCGGCCGAGCGCCATGAGATCTTGCGTCTCTGGGAAAGCACACATCCCCACTGCTCTTGTGCCTGTAGATAGGGCGCCAAGGCACCGTGAAGAGCAGCAAGAGCTTTCAGGGCTGGGCCCTTCCTTGTGGGAGAAGGAGCCGGACGTTTGCCTTTTCAGTAAGAGGTTCTGCCGTGGCCGAGCGCCATGAGATGTTGCGTCTCTGGGAAAGCACACATCCCCACTGCTCTTGTGCCTGTAGATAGGGCGCCAAGGCACCGTGAAGAGCAGCAAGAGCTTTCAGGGCTGGGCCCTTCCTTGTGGGAGAAGGAGCCGGACGTTTGCCTTTTTGGCAAGAGGCTCTGCCGCGGCCGAGCGCCATGAGATGTTGCGTCTCTGGGAAAGCACAGATCCCCACTGCTGTTGTGCCTGCAGATAGGGCGCTAGGGACCGTGAAGAGCAGCAAGAGCTTTGAGGGCTGGGCTCTTCCTTGTGGGAGAAGGAGCCGGACATTTGCCTTTTTGGCAAGAGGCTCTGCCGCGGCCGAGCGCCATGAGATCTTGCGTCTCTGGGAAAGCACACATCCCCACTGCTGTTGTGCCTGTAGATAGGGCGCCAAGGCACCGTGAAGAGCAGCAAGAGCTTTCAGGGCTGGGCCCTTCCTTGTGGGAGAAGGAGCCGGACGTTTGCCTTTTCAGCAAGAGGCTCTGCCGCGGCCGAGCGCCATGAGATGTTGCGTCTCTGGGAAAGCACAGATCCCCACTGCTCTTGTGCCTGTAGATAGGGCGCCAAGCATAAGTGAAGAGCAGCAAGAGCTTTGAGGGCTGGGCCCTTCCTTGTGGGAGAAGGAGCCGGACGTTTGCCTTTTCGGCAAGAGGCTCTGCCGCGGCCGAGCGCCATGAGATGTTGCGTCTCTGGGAAAGCACAGATCCCCACTGCTCTTGTGCCTGCAGATAGGGCGCAAAGGCACCGTGAAGAGCAGCAAGAGCTTTCAGGGCTGGGCCCTTCCTTGTGGGAGAAGGAGCCGGACGTTTGCCTTTTCGGCTAGAGGCTCTGCCGCGGTCGAGCGCCATGAGATGTTGCGTCTCTGGGAAAGCACACATCCCCACTGCTCTTGTGCCTGCAGATAGGGTGCCAAGGCAACGTGAAGAGCAGCAAGAGCTTTTAGGGCTGGGCCCTTCCTTGTGGGAGAAGGAGCCGGACGTTTGCCTTTTCGGCAAGAGGCTCTGCCGCGGCCGAGCGCCATGAGATGTTGCGTCTCTGGGAAAGCACACATCCCCACTGCTGTTGTGCCTGCAGATAGGGCACCAAGGCACCGTGAAGAGCAGCAAGAGCTTTCAGGGCTGGGCCCTTCCTTGTGGGAGAAGGAGCCGGACGTTTGCCTTTTCGGCAAGAGGCTCTGCCGCGGCCGAGCGCCATGAGATCTTGCGTCTCTGGGAAAGCACACATCCCCACTGCTGTTGTGCCTGTAGATAGGGCGCCAAGGCACCGTGAAGAGCAGCAAGAGCTTTGAGGGCTGGGCCCTTCCTTGTGGGAGAAGGAGCTGGACGTTTGCCTTTTCGGCAAGAGGCTCTGCCGCGGCCGAGCGCCATGAGATGTTGCGTCTCTGGGAAAGCACACATCCCCACTGCTCTTGTGCCTGTAGATAGGGCGCCAAGCATACGTGAAGAGCAGCAAGAGCTTTCAGGGCTGGGCCCTTCCTTGTGGGAGAAGGAGCCGGACGTTTGCCTTTTCGGCAAGAGGCTCTGCCGCGGCCGAGCGCCATGAGATCTTGCGTCTCTGGGAAAGCACACATCCCCACTGCTCTTGTGCCTGTAGATAGGGCGCCAAGGCACCGTGAAGAGCAGCAAGAGCTTTCAGGGCTGGGCCCTTCCTTGTGGGAGAAGGAGCCGGACGTTTGCCTTTTCGGCAAGAAGCTCTCCCGCAGCCGAGCGCCATGAGATGTTGCGTCTCTGGGAAAGCACAGATCCCCACTGCTGTTGTGCCTGCAGATAGGGCGCCAAGGCACCGTGAAGAGCAGCAAGAGCTTTCAGGGCTGGGCCCTTCCTTGTGGGAGAAGGACCGGACGTTTGCCTTTTCGGCTAGAGGCTCTGCCGCGGCCGAGCGCCATGAGATGTTGCGTCTCTGGGAAAGCACAGATCCCCACTGCTCTTGTGCCTGTAGAAGGGGCCCCAAGGCACCGTGAAGAGCAGCAAGAGCTTTCAGGGCTGGGCCCTTCCTTGTGGGAGAAGGAGCCGGACGTTTGCCTTTTCGGCAAGAGGCTCTGCCGCGGCCGAGCGCCATGAGATATTGCGTCTCTGGGAAAGCACAGACCCCCACTGCTATTGTGCCTGTAGTTAGGGCGCCAAGGTACCGTGAAGAGCAGCAAGAGCTTTGAGGGCTGGGCCCTTCCTTGTGGGAGAAGGAGCCGGACGTTTGCCTTTTCGGCAAGAGGCTCTGCCGCGGCCGAGCGCCATGACATATTGCGTCTCTGGGAAAGTACAGATCCCCACTGCTCTTGTGCCTGTAGATAGGGCGCCAAGGCACCGTGAGGAGCAGCAAGAGCTTTCAGGGCTGGGCCCTTCCTTGTGGGAGAAGGAGCCGGACGTTTGCCTTTTCGGCAAGAGGCTCTGCCGCGGCCGAGCGCCATGAGATCTTGCGTCTCTGGGAAAGCACATATCCCCACTGCTGTTGTGCCTGTAGATAGGGCGCCAAGGCACCGTGAAGAGCAGCAAGAGCTTTCAGGGCTGGGCCCTTCCTTGTGGGAGAAGGAGCCGGACGTTTGCATTTTCAGTAAGAGGCTCTGCCGCGGCCGAGCGCCATGAGACGTTGCGTTTCTGGGAAAGCACACATCCCCACTGCTCTTGTGCCTGTAGATAGGGCGCCAAGGCACCGTGAAGAGCAGCAAGAGCTTTCAGGGCTGGGCCCTTCCTTGTGGGAGAAGGAGCCGGACGTTTGCCTTTTCGGCAAGAGGCTCTGCCGCGGCCGAGCGCCATGAGATGTTGCGTCTCTGGGAAAGCACAGATCCCCAGTGCTGTTGTGCCTGCAGATAGGGCGCTAGGGACCGTGAAGAGCAGCAAGAGCTTTCAGGGCTGGGCTCTTCCTTGTGGGAGAAGGAGCCGGACGTTTGCCTTTTCGGCAAGAGGCTCTGCCGCGGCCGAGCGCCATGAGATCTTGCGTCTCTGGGAAAGCACACATCCCCACTGCTCTTGTGCCTGTAGATAGGGCGCCAAGGCACCGTGAAGAGCAGCAAGAGCTTTCAGGGCTGGGCCCTTCCTTGTGGCAGAAGGAGCCGGACGTTTGCCTTTTCAGCAAGAGGCTCTGCCGAGGCCGAGCGCCATGAGATGTTGCGTCTCTTGGAAAGCACAGATCCCCACTGCTCTTGTGCCTGTAGATAGGGCGCCAAGCATACGTGAAGAGCAGCAAGAGCTTTCAGGGCTGGGCCCTTCCTTGTGGGAGAAGGAGCCGGACGTTTGCCTTTTCGGCAAGAGGCTCTGCCGCGGCCGAGCGCCATGAGATGTTGCGTCTCTGGGAAAGCACAGATCCCCACTGCTCTTGTGCCTGCAGATATGGCGGAAAGGCACCGTGAAGAGCAGCAAGAGCTTTCAGGGCTGGGCCCTTCCTTGTGGGAGAAGGAGCCGGACGTTTGCCTTTTCGGCTAGAGGCTCTGCCGCGGTCGAGCGCCATGAGATGTTGCGTCTCTGGAAAAGCACACATCCCCACTGCTCTTGTGCCTGCAGATAGGGTGCCAAGGCAACGTGAAGAGCAGCAAGAGCTTTCAGGGCTGGGCCCTTCCTTGTGGGAGAAGGAGCCGGACGTTTGCCTTTTCGGCAAGAGGCTCTGCCGCGGCCGAGCGCCATGAGATGTTGCGTCTCTGGGAAAGCACACATCCCCACTGCTGTTGTGCCTGCAGATAGGGCACCAAGGCACCGTGAAGAGCAGCAAGAGCTTTCAGGGCTGGGCCCTTCCTTGTGGGAGAAGGAGCCGGACGTTTGCCTTTTCGGCAAGAGGCTCTGCCGCGGCCGAGCGCCATGAGATGTTGCGTCTCTGGGAAAGCACAGATCCCCACTGCTCTTGTGCCTGTAGATAGGGCGCCAAGGCACCGTGAAGAGCAGCAAGAGCTTTCAGGGCTGGGCCCTTCCTTGTGGGAGAAGGAGCCGGAAGTTTGCCTTTTTGGCAAGAGGCTCTGCCGCGGCCGAGCGCCATGAGATGTTGCGTCTCTGGGAAAGCACACATCCCCACTGCTCTTGTGCCTGTAGATAGGGCGCCAAGGCACCGTGAAGAGCAGCAAGAGCTTTCAGGGCTGGGCCCTTCCTTGTGGGAGAAGGAGTCGGACGTTTGCCTTTTCGGCTAGAGGCTCTGCCGCGGTTGAGCGCCATGAGATGTTGCGTCTGTGGGAAAGCACAGATCCCCACTGCTCTTGTGCCTGTAGATAGGGCGCCAAGGCACCGTGAAGAGCAGCAAGAGCTTTCAGGGCTGGGCCCTTCCTTGTGGGAGAAGGAGCCGGACGTTTGCCTTTTCGGCAAGAGGCTCTGCCGCGGCCGATCGCCATGAGATGTTGCGTCTGTGGGAAAGCACAGATCCCCACTGCTCTTGTGCCTGTAGATAGGGCGCCAAGCATACGTGAAGAGCAGCAAGAGCTTTGAGGGCTGGGCCCTTCCTTGTGGGAGAAGGAGCCGGACGTTTGCCTTTTCGGCAAGAGGCTCTGCCGCGGCCGAGCGCCATGAGATCTTGCGTCTCTGGGAAAGCACAGATCCCCACTGCTCTTGTGCCTGTAGATAGGGCGCCAAGGCACCGTGAAGAGCAGCAAGAGCTTTCAGGGCTGGGCCCTTCCTTGTGGGAGAAGGAGCCGGACGTTTGCCTTTTCGGCAAGAGGCTCTGCCGCGGCCGAGCACCATGAGATGTTGCTTCTCTGGGAAAGCACAGATCCCCACTGCTGCTGTGCCTGTAGATAGGGCGCCAAGGCACCGTGAAGAGCAGCAAGAGCTTTCAGGGCTGGGCCCTTCCTTGTGGGAGAAGGAGCCGGACGTTTGCCTTTTCGGCTAGAGGCTCTGCCGCGGCCGAGCGCCATGAGATGTTGCGTCTCTGGGAAAGCACAGATCCCCACTGCTCTTGTGCCTGTAGATAGGGCGCCAAGCATACGTGAAGAGCAGCAAGAGCTTTGAGGGCTGGGCCCTTCCTTGTGGGAGAAGGAGCCGGACGTTTGCCTTTTCGGCAAGAGGCTCTGCCGCGGCCGAGCGCCATGAGATGTTGCGTCTCTGGGAAAGCACAGATCCCCAGTGCTGTTGTGCCTGCAGATAGGGCACTAGGGACCGTAAAGAGCAGCAAGAGCTTTCAGGGCTGGGCTCTTCCTTGTGAGAGAAGGAGCCGGACGTTTGCCTTTTCGGCAAGAGGCTCTGCCGCGGCCGAGCGCCATGAGATCTTGCGTCTCTGGGAAAGCACACATCCCCACTGCTGTTGTGCCTGTAGATAGGGCGCCAAGGCACCGTGAAGAGCAGCAAGAGCTTTCAGGGCTGGGCCCTTCCTTGTGGGAGAAGGAGCCGGACGTTTGCCTTTTCGGCAAGAGGCTCTGCCGCGGCCGAGCTCCATGAGATGTTGCGTCTCTGGGAAAGCACAGATCCCCAGTGCTGCTGTGCCTGTAGATAGGGCGCCAAGGCACCGTGAAGAGCAGCAAGAGCTTTCAGGGCTGGGCTCTTCCTTGTGGGAGAAGGAGCCGGACGTTTGCCTTTTCGGCAAGAGGCTCTGCCGCGGCCGAGCGCCATGAGATCTTGCGTCTCTGGGAAAGCACACATCCCCACTGCTGTTGTGCCTGTAGATAGGGCGCCAAGGCACCGTGAAGAGCAGCAAGAGCTTTCAGGGCTGGGCCCTTCCTTGTGGGAGAAGGAGCCGGACGTTTGCCTTTTCAGCAAGAGGCTCTGCCGCGGCCGAGCGCCATGAGATGTTGCGTCTCTGGGAAAGCACAGATCCCCACTGCTCTTGTGCCTGTAGATAGGGCGCCAAGCATACGTGAAGAGCAGCAAGAGCTTTCAGGGCTGGGCCCTTCCCTGTGGGAGAAGGAGCCGGACGTTTGCCTTTTCGGCAAGAGGCTCTGCCGCGGCCGAGCGCCATGAGATGTTGCGTCTCTGGGAAAGCACACATCCCCACTGCTCTTGTGCCTGCAGATAGGGCGCCAAGGCACCGTGAAGAG
This sequence comes from Harpia harpyja, assembly GCF_026419915.1. Taxonomy (NCBI): domain Eukaryota; kingdom Metazoa; phylum Chordata; class Aves; order Accipitriformes; family Accipitridae; genus Harpia; species Harpia harpyja. The sequence goes on from NC_068958.1 coordinate 14,383,288, forward strand.
CAGCAAGAGCTTTCAGGGCTGGGCCCTTCCTTGTGGGAGAAGGAGCCGGACGTTTGCCTTTTCGGCTAGAGGCTCTGCCGCGGTCGAGCGCCATGAGATCTTGCGTCTCTGGGAAAGCACACATCCCCACTGCTCTTGTGCCTGCAGATAGGGTGCCAAGGCAACGTGAAGAGCAGCAAGAGCTTTCAGGGCTGGGCCCTTCCTTGTGGGAGAAGGAGCCGGACGTTTGCCTTTTCGGCAAGAGGCTCTGCCGCGGCCGAGCGCCATGAGATGTTGCGTCTCTGGGAAAGCACACATCCCCACTGCTGTTGTGCCTGCAGATAGGGCACCAAGGCACCGTGAAGAGCAGCAAGAGCTTTGAGGGCTGGGCCCTTCCTTGTGGGAGAAGGAGCCGGACGTTTGCCTTTTTGGCAAGAGGCTCTGCCGCGGCCGAGCGCCATGAGATGTTGCGTCTCTGGGAAAGCACAGATCCCCACTGCTCTTGTGCCTGTAGATAGGGCACCAAGGCACCGTGAAGAGCAGCAAGAGCTTTAAGGGCTGGGCCCTTCCTTGTGGGAGAAGGAGTCGGACGTTTGCCTTTTCGGCTAGAGGCTCTGCCGCGGTTGAGCGCCATGAGATGTTGCGTCTGTGGGAAAGCACAGATCCCCACTGCTCTTGTGCCTGCAGATAGGGCGCCAAGGCACCGTGAAGAGCAGCAAGAGCTTTCAGGGCTGGGCCCTTCCTTGTGGGAGAAGGAGCCGGACGTTTGCCTTTTCGGCAAGAGGCTCTGCCGCGGCCGAGCGCCATGAGATGTTGCGTCTCTGGGAAAGCACACATCCCCACTTCTGCTGTGCCTGTAGATAGGGCGCCAAGCATACGTGAAGAGCAGCAAGAGCTTTCAGGGCTGGGCCCTTCCTTGTGGGAGAAGGAGCCGGACGTTTGCCTTTTCGGCAAGAGGCTCTGCCGCGGCCGAGCGCCATGAGATCTTGCGTCTCTGGGAAAGCACAGATCCCCACTGCTCTTGTGCCTGTAGATAGGGCGCCAAGGCACCGTGAAGAGCAGCAAGAGCTTTCAGGGCTGGGCCCTTCCTTCTGGGAGAAGGAGCCGGACGTTTGCCTTTTCGGCAAGAGGCTCTGCCGCGGCCAAGCACCATGAGATGTTGCGTCTCTGGGAAAGCACAGATCCCCACTGCTGCTGTGCCTGTAGATAGGGCGCCAAGGCACCGTGAAGAGCAGCAAGAGCTTTCAGGGCTGGGCCCTTCCTTGTGGGAGAAGGAGCCGGACGTTTGCCTTTTCGGCTAGAGGCTCTGCCGCGGCCGAGCGCCATGAGATGTTGCGTCTCTGGGAAAGCACAGATCCCCACTGCTCTTGTGCCTGTAGATAGGGCGCCAAGCATACGTGAAGAGCAGCAAGAGCTTTCAGGGCTGGGCCCTTCCTTGTGGGAGAAGGAGCCGGACGTTTGCCTTTTCGGCAAGAGGCTCTGCCGCGGCCGAGCGCCATGAGATGTTGCGTCTCTGGGAAAGCACAGATCCCCAGTGCTGTTGTGCCTGCAGATAGGGCACTAGGGACCGTAAAGAGCAGCAAGAGCTTTCAGGGCTGGGCTCTTCCTTGTGGGAGAAGGAGCCGGACGTTTGCCTTTTCGGCAAGAGGCTCTGCCGCGGCCGAGCGCCATGAGATCTTGCGTCTCTGGGAAAGCACACATCCCCACTGCTGTTGTGCCTGTAGATAGGGCGCCAAGGCACCATGAAGAGCAGCAAGAGCTTTCAGGGCTGGGCCCTTCCTTGTGGGAGAAGGAGCCGGACGTTTACCTTTTCGGCAAGAGGCTCTGCCGCGGCCGAGCTCCATGAGATGTTGCGTCTCTGGGAAAGCACAGATCCCCAGTGCTGCTGTGCCTGCAGATAGGGCACCAAGGCACCGTGAAGAGCAGCAAGAGCTTTGAGGGCTGGGCCCTTCCCTGTGGGAGAAGGAGCCGGACGTTTGCCTTTTTGGCAAGAGGCTCTGCCGCGGCCGAGCGCCATGAGATGTTGCGTCTCTGGGAAAGCACAGATCCCCACTGCTGCTGTGCCTGTAGATAGGGCACCAAGGCACCGTGAAGAGCAGCAAGAGCTTTAAGGGCTGGGTCCTTCCTTGTGGGAGAAGGAGTCGGACGTTTGCCTTTTCGGCAAGAGGCTCTGCCGCGGCCGAGCGCCATGAGATGTTGCGTCTCTGGGAAAGCACACATCCCCACTGCTGTTGTGCCTGCAGATAGGGCACCAAGGCACCGTGAAGAGCAGCAAGAGCTTTGAGGGCTGGGCCCTTCCTTGTGGGAGAAGGAGCCGGACGTTTGCCTTTTTGGCAAGAGGCTCTGCCGCGGCCGAGCGCCATGAGATGTTGCGTCTCTGGGAAAGCACAGATCCCCACTGCTCTTGTGCCTGTAGATAGGGCACCAAGGCACCGTGAAGAGCAGCAAGAGCTTTAAGGGCTGGGCCCTTCCTTGTGGGAGAAGGAGTCGGACGTTTGCCTTTTCGGCTAGAGGCTCTGCCGCGGTTGAGCGCCATGAGATGTTGCGTCTGTGGGAAAGCACAGATCCCCACTGCTCTTGTGCCTGCAGATAGGGCGCCAAGGCACCGTGAAGAGCAGCAAGAGCTTTCAGGGCTGGGCCCTTCCTTGTGGGAGAAGGAGCCGGACGTTTGCCTTTTCGGCAAGAGGCTCTGCCGCGGCCGAGCGCCATGAGATGTTGCGTCTCTGGGAAAGCACAGATCCCCACTGCTCTTGTGCCTGTAGATAGGGCGCCAAGCATACGTGAAGAGCAGCAAGAGCTTTCAGGGCTGGGCCCTTCCTTGTGGGAGAAGGAGCCGGACGTTTGCCTTTTCGGCAAGAGGCTCTGCCGCGGCCGAGCGCCATGAGATGTTGCGTCTCTGGGAAAGCACAGATCCCCACTGCTCTTGTGCCTGTAGATAGGGCGCCAAGGCACCGTGAAGAGCAGCAAGAGCTTTCAGGGCTGGGCCCTTCCTTGTGGGAGAAGGAGCCGGACGTTTGCCTTTTCGGCAAGAGGCTCTGCCGCGGCCGAGCACCATGAGATGTTGCGTCTCTGGGAAAGCACAGATCCCCACTGCTGCTGTGCCTGTAGATAGGGCGCCAAGGCACCGTGAAGAGCAGCAAGAGCTTTCAGGGCTGGGCCCTTCCTTGTGGGAGAAGGAGCCGGACGTTTGCCTTTTCGGCTAGAGGCTCTGCCGCGGCCGAGCGCCATGAGATGTTGCGTCTCTGGGAAAGCACAGATCCCCACTGCTCTTGTGCCTGTAGATAGGGCGCCAAGCATACGTGAAGAGCAGCAAGAGCTTTCAGGGCTGGGCCCTTCCTTGTGGGAGAAGGAGCCGGACGTTTGCCTTTTCGGCAAGAGGCTCTGCCGCGGCCGAGCGCCATGAGATGTTGCGTCTCTGGGAAAGCACAGATCCCCAGTGCTGTTGTGCCTGCAGATAGGGCACTAGGGACCGTAAAGAGCAGCAAGAGCTTTCAGGGCTGGGCTCTTCCTTGTGGGAGAAGGAGCCGGACGTTTGCCTTTTCGGCAAGAGGCTCTGCCGCGGCCGAGCGCCATGAGATCTTGCGTCTCTGGGAAAGCACACATCCCCACTGCTGTTGTGCCTGTAGATAGGGCGCCAAGGCACCATGAAGAGCAGCAAGAGCTTTCAGGGCTGGGCCCTTCCTTGTGGGAGAAGGAGCCGGACGTTTGCCTTTTCGGCAAGAGGCTCTGCCGCGGCCGAGCTCCATGAGATGTTGCGTCTCTGGGAAAGCACAGATCCCCAGTGCTGCTGTGCCTGTAGATAGGGCGCCAAGGCACCGTGAAGAGCAGCAAGAGCTTTCAGGGCTGGGCTCTTCCTTGTGGGAGAAGGAGCCGGACGTTTGCCTTTTCGGCAAGAGACTCTGCCGCGGCCGAGCGCCATGAGATCTTGCGTCTCTGGGAAAGCACACATCCCCACTGCTGTTGTGCCTGTAGATAGGGCGCCAAGGCACCGTGAAGAGCAGCAAGAGCTTTCAGGGCTGGGCCCTTCCTTGTGGGAGAAGGAGCCGGACGTTTGCCTTTTCAGCAAGAGGCTCTGCCGCGGCCGAGCGCCATGAGATGTTGCGTCTCTGGGAAAGCACAGATCCCCACTGCTCTTGTGCCTGTAGATAGGGCGCCAAGCATACGTGAAGAGCAGCAAGAGCTTTCAGGGCTGGGCCCTTCCCTGTGGGAGAAGGAGCCGGACGTTTGCCTTTTCGGCAAGAGGCTCTGCCGCGGCCGAGCGCCATGAGATGTTGCGTCTCTGGGAAAGCACAGATCCCCACTGCTCTTGTGCCTGCAGATAGGGCGCCAAGGCACCGTGAAGAGCAGCAAGAGCTTTGAGGGCTGGGCCCTTCCTTGTGGGAGAAGGAGCCGGACGTTTGCCTTTTTGGCAAGAGGCTCTGCCGCGGCCGAGCGCCATGAGATGTTGCGTCTCTGGGAAAGCACAGATCCCCACTGCTCTTGTGCCTGTAGATAGGGCACCAAGGCACCGTGAAGAGCAGCAAGAGCTTTAAGGGCTGGGCCCTTCCTTGTGGGAGAAGGAGTCGGACGTTTGCCTTTTCGGCTAGAGGCTCTGCCGCGGTTGAGCGCCATGAGATGTTGCGTCTGTGGGAAAGCACAGATCCCCACTGCTCTTGTGCCTGCAGATAGGGCGCCAAGGCACCGTGAAGAGCAGCAAGAGCTTTCAGGGCTGGGCCCTTCCTTGTGGGAGAAGGAGCCGGACGTTTGCCTTTTCGGCAAGAGGCTCTGCCGCGGCCGAGCGCCATGAGATGTTGCGTCTCTGGGAAAGCACAGATCCCCACTGCTCTTGTGCCTGTAGATAGGGCGCCAAGCATACGTGAAGAGCAGCAAGAGCTTTCAGGGCTGGGCCCTTCCTTGTGGGAGAAGGAGCCGGACGTTTGCCTTTTCGGCAAGAGGCTCTGCCGCGGCCGAGCGCCATGAGATGTTGCGTCTCTGGGAAAGCACAGATCCCCACTGCTCTTGTGCCTGTAGATAGGGCGCCAAGGCACCGTGAAGAGCAGCAAGAGCTTTCAGGGCTGGGCCCTTCCTTGTGGGAGAAGGAGCCGGACGTTTGCCTTTTCGGCTAGAGGCTCTGCCGCGGTCGAGCGCCATGAGATCTTGCGTCTCTGGGAAAGCACACATCCCCACTGCTCTTGTGCCTGCAGATAGGGTGCCAAGGCAACGTGAAGAGCAGCAAGAGCTTTCAGGGCTGGGCCCTTCCTTGTGGGAGAAGGAGCCGGACGTTTGCCTTTTCGGCAAGAGGCTCTGCCGCGGCCGAGCGCCATGAGATGTTGCGTCTCTGGGAAAGCACACATCCCCACTGCTGTTGTGCCTGCAGATAGGGCACCAAGGCACCGTGAAGAGCAGCAAGAGCTTTGAGGGCTGGGCCCTTCCTTGTGGGAGAAGGAGCCGGACGTTTGCCTTTTTGGCAAGAGGCTCTGCCGCGGCCGAGCGCCATGAGATGTTGCGTCTCTGGGAAAGCACAGATCCCCACTGCTCTTGTGCCTGTAGATAGGGCACCAAGGCACCGTGAAGAGCAGCAAGAGCTTTGAGGGCTGGGCCCTTCCTTGTGGGAGAAGGAGCCGGACGTTTGCCTTTTTGGCAAGAGGCTCTGCCGCGGCCGAGCGCCATGAGATGTTGCGTCTCTGGGAAAGCACAGATCCCCACTGCTGCTGTGCCTGTAGATAGGGCGCCAAGGCACCGTGAAGAGCAGCAAGAGCTTTCAGGGCTGGGCCCTTCCTTGTGGGAGAAGGAGCCGGACGTTTGCCTTTTCGGCAAGAGGCTCTGCCGCGGCCGAGCGCCATGAGATGTTGCGTCTCTGGGAAAGCACACATCCCCACTTCTGCTGTGCCTGTAGATAGGGCGCCAAGCATACGTGAAGAGCAGCAAGAGCTTTCAGGGCTGGGCCCTTCCTTGTGGGAGAAGGAGCCGGACGTTTGCCTTTTCGGCAAGAGGCTCTGCCGCGGCCGAGCGCCATGAGATCTTGCGTCTCTGGGAAAGCACAGATCCCCACTGCTCTTGTGCCTGTAGATAGGGCGCCAAGGCACCGTGAAGAGCAGCAAGAGCTTTCAGGGCTGGGCCCTTCCTTCTGGGAGAAGGAGCCGGACGTTTGCCTTTTCGGCAAGAGGCTCTGCCGCGGCCAAGCACCATGAGATGTTGCGTCTCTGGGAAAGCACAGATCCCCACTGCTGCTGTGCCTGTAGATAGGGCGCCAAGGCACCGTGAAGAGCAGCAAGAGCTTTCAGGGCTGGGCCCTTCCTTGTGGGAGAAGGAGCCGGACGTTTGCCTTTTCGGCTAGAGGCTCTGCCGCGGCCGAGCGCCATGAGATGTTGCGTCTCTGGGAAAGCACAGATCCCCACTGCTCTTGTGCCTGTAGATAGGGCGCCAAGCATACGTGAAGAGCAGCAAGAGCTTTCAGGGCTGGGCCCTTCCTTGTGGGAGAAGGAGCCGGACGTTTGCCTTTTCGGCAAGAGGCTCTGCCGCGGCCGAGCGCCATGAGATGTTGCGTCTCTGGGAAAGCACAGATCCCCAGTGCTGTTGTGCCTGCAGATAGGGCACTAGGGACCGTAAAGAGCAGCAAGAGCTTTCAGGGCTGGGCTCTTCCTTGTGGGAGAAGGAGCCGGACGTTTGCCTTTTCGGCAAGAGGCTCTGCCGCGGCCGAGCGCCATGAGATCTTGCGTCTCTGGGAAAGCACACATCCCCACTGCTGTTGTGCCTGTAGATAGGGCGCCAAGGCACCATGAAGAGCAGCAAGAGCTTTCAGGGCTGGGCCCTTCCTTGTGGGAGAAGGAGCCGGACGTTTACCTTTTCGGCAAGAGGCTCTGCCGCGGCCGAGCTCCATGAGATGTTGCGTCTCTGGGAAAGCACAGATCCCCAGTGCTGCTGTGCCTGCAGATAGGGCACCAAGGCACCGTGAAGAGCAGCAAGAGCTTTGAGGGCTGGGCCCTTCCCTGTGGGAGAAGGAGCCGGACGTTTGCCTTTTTGGCAAGAGGCTCTGCCGCGGCCGAGCGCCATGAGATGTTGCGTCTCTGGGAAAGCACAGATCCCCACTGCTGCTGTGCCTGTAGATAGGGCACCAAGGCACCGTGAAGAGCAGCAAGAGCTTTAAGGGCTGGGTCCTTCCTTGTGGGAGAAGGAGTCGGACGTTTGCCTTTTCGGCAAGAGGCTCTGCCGCGGCCGAGCGCCATGAGATGTTGCGTCTCTGGGAAAGCACACATCCCCACTGCTGTTGTGCCTGCAGATAGGGCACCAAGGCACCGTGAAGAGCAGCAAGAGCTTTGAGGGCTGGGCCCTTCCTTGTGGGAGAAGGAGCCGGACGTTTGCCTTTTTGGCAAGAGGCTCTGCCGCGGCCCGAGCGCCATGAGATGTTGCGTCTCTGGGAAAGCACAGATCCCCACTGCTCTTGTGCCTGTAGATAGGGCACCAAGGCACCGTGAAGAGCAGCAAGAGCTTTAAGGGCTGGGCCCTTCCTTGTGGGAGAAGGAGTCGGACGTTTGCCTTTTCGGCTAGAGGCTCTGCCGCGGTTGAGCGCCATGAGATGTTGCGTCTGTGGGAAAGCACAGATCCCCACTGCTCTTGTGCCTGCAGATAGGGCGCCAAGGCACCGTGAAGAGCAGCAAGAGCTTTCAGGGCTGGGCCCTTCCTTGTGGGAGAAGGAGCCGGACGTTTGCCTTTTCGGCAAGAGGCTCTGCCGCGGCCGAGCGCCATGAGATGTTGCGTCTCTGGGAAAGCACAGATCCCCACTGCTCTTGTGCCTGTAGATAGGGCGCCAAGCATACGTGAAGAGCAGCAAGAGCTTTCAGGGCTGGGCCCTTCCTTGTGGGAGAAGGAGCCGGACGTTTGCCTTTTCGGCAAGAGGCTCTGCCGCGGCCGAGCGCCATGAGATGTTGCGTCTCTGGGAAAGCACAGATCCCCACTGCTCTTGTGCCTGTAGATAGGGCGCCAAGGCACCGTGAAGAGCAGCAAGAGCTTTCAGGGCTGGGCCCTTCCTTGTGGGAGAAGGAGCCGGACGTTTGCCTTTTCGGCAAGAGGCTCTGCCGCGGCCGAGCACCATGAGATGTTGCGTCTCTGGGAAAGCACAGATCCCCACTGCTGCTGTGCCTGTAGATAGGGCGCCAAGGCACCGTGAAGAGCAGCAAGAGCTTTCAGGGCTGGGCCCTTCCTTGTGGGAGAAGGAGCCGGACGTTTGCCTTTTCGGCTAGAGGCTCTGCCGCGGCCGAGCGCCATGAGATGTTGCGTCTCTGGGAAAGCACAGATCCCCACTGCTCTTGTGCCTGTAGATAGGGCGCCAAGCATACGTGAAGAGCAGCAAGAGCTTTCAGGGCTGGGCCCTTCCTTGTGGGAGAAGGAGCCGGACGTTTGCCTTTTCGGCAAGAGGCTCTGCCGCGGCCGAGCGCCATGAGATGTTGCGTCTCTGGGAAAGCACAGATCCCCAGTGCTGTTGTGCCTGCAGATAGGGCACTAGGGACCGTAAAGAGCAGCAAGAGCTTTCAGGGCTGGGCTCTTCCTTGTGGGAGAAGGAGCCGGACGTTTGCCTTTTCGGCAAGAGGCTCTGCCGCGGCCGAGCGCCATGAGATCTTGCGTCTCTGGGAAAGCACACATCCCCACTGCTGTTGTGCCTGTAGATAGGGCGCCAAGGCACCATGAAGAGCAGCAAGAGCTTTCAGGGCTGGGCCCTTCCTTGTGGGAGAAGGAGCCGGACGTTTGCCTTTTCGGCAAGAGGCTCTGCCGCGGCCGAGCTCCATGAGATGTTGCGTCTCTGGGAAAGCACAGATCCCCAGTGCTGCTGTGCCTGTAGATAGGGCGCCAAGGCACCGTGAAGAGCAGCAAGAGCTTTCAGGGCTGGGCTCTTCCTTGTGGGAGAAGGAGCCGGACGTTTGCCTTTTCGGCAAGAGACTCTGCCGCGGCCGAGCGCCATGAGATCTTGCGTCTCTGGGAAAGCACACATCCCCACTGCTGTTGTGCCTGTAGATAGGGCGCCAAGGCACCGTGAAGAGCAGCAAGAGCTTTCAGGGCTGGGCCCTTCCTTGTGGGAGAAGGAGCCGGACGTTTGCCTTTTCAGCAAGAGGCTCTGCCGCGGCCGAGCGCCATGAGATGTTGCGTCTCTGGGAAAGCACAGATCCCCACTGCTCTTGTGCCTGTAGATAGGGCGCCAAGCATACGTGAAGAGCAGCAAGAGCTTTCAGGGCTGGGCCCTTCCCTGTGGGAGAAGGAGCCGGACGTTTGCCTTTTCGGCAAGAGGCTCTGCCGCGGCCGAGCGCCATGAGATGTTGCGTCTCTGGGAAAGCACAGATCCCCACTGCTCTTGTGCCTGCAGATAGGGCGCCAAGGCACCGTGAAGAGCAGCAAGAGCTTTGAGGGCTGGGCCCTTCCTTGTGGGAGAAGGAGCCGGACGTTTGCCTTTTTGGCAAGAGGCTCTGCCGCGGCCGAGCGCCATGAGATGTTGCGTCTCTGGGAAAGCACAGATCCCCACTGCTCTTGTGCCTGTAGATAGGGCACCAAGGCACCGTGAAGAGCAGCAAGAGCTTTAAGGGCTGGGCCCTTCCTTGTGGGAGAAGGAGTCGGACGTTTGCCTTTTCGGCTAGAGGCTCTGCCGCGGTTGAGCGCCATGAGATGTTGCGTCTGTGGGAAAGCACAGATCCCCACTGCTCTTGTGCCTGCAGATAGGGCGCCAAGGCACCGTGAAGAGCAGCAAGAGCTTTCAGGGCTGGGCCCTTCCTTGTGGGAGAAGGAGCCGGACGTTTGCCTTTTCGGCAAGAGGCTCTGCCGCGGCCGAGCGCCATGAGATGTTGCGTCTCTGGGAAAGCACAGATCCCCACTGCTCTTGTGCCTGTAGATAGGGCGCCAAGCATACGTGAAGAGCAGCAAGAGCTTTCAGGGCTGGGCCCTTCCTTGTGGGAGAAGGAGCCGGACGTTTGCCTTTTCGGCAAGAGGCTCTGCCGCGGCCGAGCGCCATGAGATGTTGCGTCTCTGGGAAAGCACAGATCCCCACTGCTCTTGTGCCTGTAGATAGGGCGCCAAGGCACCGTGAAGAGCAGCAAGAGCTTTCAGGGCTGGGCCCTTCCTTGTGGGAGAAGGAGCCGGACGTTTGCCTTTTCGGCAAGAGGCTCTGCCGCGGCCGAGCACCATGAGATGTTGCGTCTCTGGGAAAGCACAGATCCCCACTGCTGCTGTGCCTGTAGATAGGGCGCCAAGGCACCGTGAAGAGCAGCAAGAGCTTTCAGGGCTGGGCCCTTCCTTGTGGGAGAAGGAGCCGGACGTTTGCCTTTTCGGCTAGAGGCTCTGCCGCGGCCGAGCGCCATGAGATGTTGCGTCTCTGGGAAAGCACAGATCCCCACTGCTCTTGTGCCTGTAGATAGGGCGCCAAGCATACGTGAAGAGCAGCAAGAGCTTTCAGGGCTGGGCCCTTCCTTGTGGGAGAAGGAGCCGGACGTTTGCCTTTTCGGCAAGAGGCTCTGCCGCGGCCGAGCGCCATGAGATGTTGCGTCTCTGGGAAAGCACAGATCCCCAGTGCTGTTGTGCCTGCAGATAGGGCACTAGGGACCGTAAAGAGCAGCAAGAGCTTTCAGGGCTGGGCTCTTCCTTGTGGGAGAAGGAGCCGGACGTTTGCCTTTTCGGCAAGAGGCTCTGCCGCGGCCGAGCGCCATGAGATCTTGCGTCTCTGGGAAAGCACACATCCCCACTGCTGTTGTGCCTGTAGATAGGGCGCCAAGGCACCATGAAGAGCAGCAAGAGCTTTCAGGGCTGGGCCCTTCCTTGTGGGAGAAGGAGCCGGACGTTTGCCTTTTCGGCAAGAGGCTCTGCCGCGGCCGAGCTCCATGAGATGTTGCGTCTCTGGGAAAGCACAGATCCCCAGTGCTGCTGTGCCTGTAGATAGGGCGCCAAGGCACCGTGAAGAGCAGCAAGAGCTTTCAGGGCTGGGCTCTTCCTTGTGGGAGAAGGAGCCGGACGTTTGCCTTTTCGGCAAGAGACTCTGCCGCGGCCGAGCGCCATGAGATCTTGCGTCTCTGGGAAAGCACACATCCCCACTGCTGTTGTGCCTGTAGATAGGGCGCCAAGGCACCGTGAAGAGCAGCAAGAGCTTTCAGGGCTGGGCCCTTCCTTGTGGGAGAAGGAGCCGGACGTTTGCCTTTTCAGCAAGAGGCTCTGCCGCGGCCGAGCGCCATGAGATGTTGCGTCTCTGGGAAAGCACAGATCCCCACTGCTCTTGTGCCTGTAGATAGGGCGCCAAGCATACGTGAAGAGCAGCAAGAGCTTTCAGGGCTGGGCCCTTCCCTGTGGGAGAAGGAGCCGGACGTTTGCCTTTTCGGCAAGAGGCTCTGCCGCGGCCGAGCGCCATGAGATGTTGCGTCTCTGGGAAAGCACAGATCCCCACTGCTCTTGTGCCTGCAGATAGGGCGCAAAGGCACCGTGAAGAGCAGCAAGAGCTTTCAGGGCTGGGCCCTTCCTTGTGGGAGAAGGAGCCGGACGTTTGCCTTTTCGGCTAGAGGCTCTGCCGCGGTCGAGCGCCATGAGATGTTGCGTCTCTGGGAAAGCACACATCCCCACTGCTCTTGTGCCTGCAGATAGGGTGCCAAGGCAACGTGAAGAGCAGCAAGAGCTTTCAGGGCTGGGCCCTTCCTTGTGGGAGAAGGAGCCGGACGTTTGCCTTTTCGGCAAGAGGCTCTGCCGCGGCCGAGCGCCATGAGATGTTGCGTCTCTGGGAAAGCACACATCCCCACTGCTGTTGTGCCTGCAGATAGGGCACCAAGGCACCGTGAAGAGCAGCAAGAGCTTTGAGGGCTGGGCCCTTCCTTGTGGGAGAAGGAGCCGGACGTTTGCCTTTTTGGCAAGAGGCTCTGCCGCGGCCGAGCGCCATGAGATGTTGCGTCTCTGGGAAAGCACAGATCCCCACTGCTCTTGTGCCTGTAGATAGGGCACCAAGGCACCGTGAAGAGCAGCAAGAGCTTTAAGGGCTGGGCCCTTCCTTGTGGGAGAAGGAGTCGGACGTTTGCCTTTTCGGCTAGAGGCTCTGCCGCGGTTGAGCGCCATGAGATGTTGCGTCTGTGGGAAAGCACAGATCCCCACTGCTCTTGTGCCTGCAGATAGGGCGCCAAGGCACCGTGAAGAGCAGCAAGAGCTTTCAGGGCTGGGCCCTTCCTTGTGGGAGAAGGAGCCGGACGTTTGCCTTTTCGGCAAGAGGCTCTGCCGCGGCCGAGCGCCATGAGATATTGCGTCTCTGGGAAAGTACAGATCCCCACTGCTGTTGTGCCTGTAGATAGGGCGCCAAGGCACCGTGAGGAGCAGCAAATGCTTTCAGGGCTGGGCCCTTCCTTGTGGGAGAAGGAGCCGGACGTTTGCCTTTTCGGCAAGAGGCTCTGCCGCGGCCGAGCGCCATGAGATGTTGCGTCTCTGGGAAAGCACACATCCCCACTGCTGTTGTGCCTGTAGATAGGGCGCCAAGGCACCGTGAAGAGCAGCAAGAGCTTTCAGGGCTGGGCCCTTCCTTGTGGGAGAAGGAGCCGGACGTTTGCCTTTTCAGTAAGAGGCTCTGCCGCGGCCGAGCGCCATGAGATGTTGCGTCTCTGGGAAAGCAGACATCCCCACTGCTGCTGTGCCTGTAGATAGGGCGCCAAGCATAAGTGAAGAGCAGCAAGAGCTTTCAGGGCTGGGCCCTTCCTTGTGGCAGAAGGAGCCGGACGTTTGCCTTTTCGGCAAGAGGCTCTGCCGCGGCCGAGCGCCATGAGATCTTGCGTCTCTGGGAAAGCACAGATCCCCAGTGCTGTTGTGCCTGCAGATAGGGCGCTAGGGACCGTGAAGAGCAGCAAGAGCTTTCAGGGCTGGGCTCTTCCTTGTGGGAGAAGGAGCCGGACGTTTGCCTTTTCGGCAAGAGGCTCTGCCGCGGCCGAGCGCCATGAGATGTTGCGTCTCTGGGAAAGCACACATCCCCACTGCTGCTGTGCCTGTAGATAGGGCGCCAAGGCACCGTGAAGAGCAGCAAGAGCTTTCAGGGCTGGGCCCTTCCTTGTGGGAGAAGGAGCCGGACGTTTGCCTTTTCGGCAAGAGGCTCTGCCGCGGCCGAGCGCCATGAGATGTTGCGTCTCTGGGAAAGCACAGATCCCCATTGCTGTTGTGCCTGCAGATAGGGCGCTAGGGACCGTGAAGAGCAGCAAGAGCTTTCAGGGCTGGGCTCTTCCTTGTGGGAGAAGGAGCCGGACGTTTGCCTTTTCGGCAAGAGGCTCTGCCGCGGCCGAGCGCCATGAGATCTTGCGTCTCTGGGAAAGCACACATCCCCACTGCTCTTGTGCCTGTAGATAGGGCGCCAAGGCACCGTGAAGAGCAGCAAGAGCTTTCAGGGCTGGGCCCTTCCTTGTGGGAGAAGGAGCCGGACTTTTGCCTTTTCAGCAAGAGGCTCTGCCGCGGCCGAGCGCCATGAGATGTTGCGTCTCTGGGAAAGCACAGATCCCCACTGCTCTTGTGCCTGTAGATAGGGCGCCAAGCATACGTGAAGAGCAGCAAGAGCTTTGAGGGCTGGGCCCTTCCTTGTGGGAGAAGGAGCCGGACGTTTGCCTTTTCGGCAAGAGGCTCTGCCGCGGCCGAGCGCCATGAGATGTTGCGTCTCTGGGAAAGCACAGATCCCCACTGCTCTTGTGCCTGCAGATAGGGCGCAAAGGCACCGTGAAGAGCAGCAAGAGCTTTGAGGGCTGGGCCCTTCCTTGTGGGAGAAGGAGCCGGACGTTTGCCTTTTCGGCTAGAGGCTCTGCCGCGGTCGAGCGCCATGAGATGTTGCGTCTCTGGGAAAGCACACATCCCCACTGCTCTTGTGCCTGCAGATAGGGTGCCAAGGCACCGTGAAGAGCAGCAAGAGCTTTCAGGGCTGGGCCCTTCCTTGTGGGAGAAGGAGCCGGACGTTTGCCTTTTCGGCAAGAGGCTCTGCCGCGGCCGAGCGCCATGAGATGTTGCGTCTCTGGGAAAGCACAGATCCCCACTGCTGTTGTGCCAGCAGATAGGGCACCAAGGCACCGTGAAGAGCAGCAAGAGCTTTCAGGGCTGGGCCCTTCCTTGTGGGAGAAGGAGCCGGACGTTTGCCTTTTCGGCAAGAGGCTCTGCCGCGGCCCGAGCGCCATGAGATGTTGCGTCTCTGGGAAAGCACAGATCCCCACTGCTCTTGTGCCTGTAGATAGGGCGCCAAGGCACCGTGAAGAGCAACAAGAGCTTTCAGGGCTGGGCCCTTCCTTGTGGGAGAAGGAGCCGGACGTTTGCCTTTTTGGCAAGAGGCTCTGCCGCGGCCGAGCGCCATGAGATGTTGCGTCTCTGGGAAAGCACAGATCCCCACTGCTCTTGTGCCTGTAGATAGGGCGCCAAGGCACCGTGAAGAGCAGCAAGAGCTTTCAGGGCTGGGCCCTTCCTTGTGGGAGAAGGAGCCGGACGTTTGCCTTTTCGGCAAGAGGCTCTGCCGCGGTTGAGCGCCATGAGATGTTGCGTCTCTGGGAAAGCACAGATCCCCACTGCTCTTGTGCCTGCAGATAGGGCGCCAAGGCACCGTGAAGAGCAGCAAGAGCTTTCAGGGCTGGGCCCTTCCTTGTGGGAGAAGGAGCCGGACGTTTGCCTTTTCGGCAAGAGGCTCTGCCGCGGCCGAGCGCCATGAGATGTTGCGTCTCTGGGAAAGCACACATCCCCACTGCTGTTGTGCCTGCAGATAGGGCACCAAGGCACCGTGAAGAGCAGCAAGAGCTTTGAGGGCTGGGCCCTTCCTTGTGGGAGAAGGAGCCGGACGTTTGCCTTTTCGGCAAGAGGCTCTGCCGCGGCCGAGCGCCATGAGATGTTGCGTCTCTGGGAAAGCACACATCCCCACTGCTCTTGTGCCTGTAGATAGGGCGCCAAGGCACCGTGAAGAGCAGCAAGAGCTTTCAGGGCTGGGCCCTTCCTTGTGGGAGAAGGAGCCGGAAGTTTGCCTTTTTGGCAAGAGGCTCTGCCGCGGCCGAGCGCCATGAGATGTTGCGTCTCTGGGAAAGCACAGAGACCCAGTGCTGCTGTGCCTGGAGATAGGGCGCCAAGGCACCGTGCAGAGCAGCAAGAGCTATCAGGGCTGGGCCCTTCCTTGTGGGAGAAGGAGCCGGACGTTTGCCTTTTCGGCAAGAGGCTCTGCCGCGGCCGAGCGCCATGAGATATTGCGTCTCTGGGAAAGCACAGATCCCCACTGCTGCTGTGCCTGTAGTTAGGGCGCCAAGGTACCGTGAAGAGCAGCAAGAGCTTTCAGGGCTGGGCCCTTCCTTGTGGGAGAAGGAGCCGGACGTTTGCCTTTTTGGCAAGAGGCTCTGCCGCGGCCGAGCGCCATGACATATTGCGTCTCTGGGAAAGTACAGATCCCCACTGCTGTTGTGCCTGTAGATAGGGCGCCAAGGCACCGTGAGGAGCAGCAAATGCTTTCAGGGCTGGGCCCTTCCTTGTGGGAGAAGGAGCCGGACGTTTGCCTTTTCGGCAAGAGGCTCTGCCGCGGCCGAGCGCCATGAGATGTTGCGTCTCTGGGAAAGCACACATCCCCACTGCTGTTGTGCCTGTAGATAGGGCGGCAAGGCACCGTGAAGAGCAGCAAGAGCTTTCAGGGCTGGGCCCTTCCTTGTGGGAGAAGGAGCCGGACGTTTGCCTTTTCAGTAAGAGGCTCTGCCGCGGCCGAGCGCCATGAGATGTTGCGTCTCTGGGAAAGCACAGATCCCCACTGCTCTTGTGCCTGTAGATAGGGCGCCAAGCATAAGTGAAGAGCAGCAAGAGCTTTCAGGGCTGGGCCCTTCCTTGTGGCAGAAGGAGCCGGACGTTTGCCTTTTCGGCAAGAGGCTCTGCCGCGGCCGAGCGCCATGAGATGTTGCGTCTCTGGGAAAGCACAGATCCCCAGTGCTGTTGTGCCTGCAGATAGGGCGCTAGGGACCGTGAAGAGCAGCAAGAGCTTTCAGGGCTGGGCCCTTCCTTGTGGGAGAAGGAGCCGGACGTTTGCCTTTTCGGCAAGAGGCTCTGCCGCGGCCGAGCGCCATGAGATCTTGCGTCTCTGGGAAAGCACACATCCCCACTGCTCTTGTGCCTGCAGATAGGGCGCCAAGGCACCGTGAAGAGCAGCAAGAGCTTTCAGGGCTGGGCCCTTCCTTGTGGGAGAAGGAGCCGGACGTTTGCCTTTTCGGCAAGAGGCTCTGCCGCGGCCGAGCGCCATGAGATGTTGCGTCTCTGGGAAAGCACAGATCCCCATTGCTGTTGTGCCTGCAGATAGGGCGCTAGGGACCGTGAAGAGCAGCAAGAGCTTTCAGGGCTGGGCTCTTCCTTGTGGGAGAAGGAGCCGGACGTTTGCCTTTTCGGCAAGAGGCTCTGCCGCGGCCGAGCGCCATGAGATCTTGCGTCTCTGGGAAAGCACACATCCCCACTGCTGTTGTGCCTGTAGATAGGGCGCCAAGGCACCGTGAAGAGCAGCAAGAGCTTTCAGGGCTGGGCCCTTCCTTGTGGGAGAAGGAGCCGGACTTTTGCCTTTTCAGCAAGAGGCTCTGCCGCGGCCGAGCGCCATGAGATGTTGCGTCTCTGGGAAAGCACAGATCCCCACTGCTCTTGTGCCTGTAGATAGGGCGCCAAGCATACGTGAAGAGCAGCAAGAGCTTTGAGGGCTGGGCCCTTCCTTGTGGGAGAAGGAGCCGGACGTTTGCCTTTTCGGCAAGAGGCTCTGCCGCGGCCGAGCGCCATGAGATGTTGCGTCTCTGGGAAAGCACAGATCCCCACTGCTCTTGTGCCTGCAGATAGGGCGCAAAGGCACCGTGAAGAGCAGCAAGAGCTTTGAGGGCTGGGCCCTTCCTTGTGGGAGAAGGAGCCGGACGTTTGCCTTTTCGGCTAGAGGCTCTGCCGCGGTCGAGCGCCATGAGATGTTGCGTCTCTGGGAAAGCACACATCCCCACTGCTCTTGTGCCTGCAGATAGGGTGCCAAGGCACCGTGAAGAGCAGCAAGAGCTTTGAGGGCTGGGCCCTTCCTTGTGGGAGAAGGAGCCGGACGTTTGCCTTTTCGGCAAGAGGCTCTGCCGCGGGCCGAGCGCCATGAGATGTTGCGTCTCTGGGAAAGCACAGATCCCCACTGCTCTTGTGCCTGTAGATAGGGCGCCAAGGCACCGTGAAGAGCAGCAAGAGCTTTCAGGGCTGGGCCCTTCCTTGTGGGAGAAGGAGCCGGACGTTTGCCTTTTCGGCAAGAGGCTCTGCCGCGGCCGAGCGCCATGAGATGTTGCGTCTCTGGGAAAGCACAGATCCCCACTGCTCTTGTGCCTGTAGATAGGGCGCCAAGGCACCGTGAAGAGCAGCAAGAGCTTTCAGGGCTGGGCCCTTCCTTGTGGGAGAAGGAGCCGGACGTTTGCCTTTTCGGCAAGAGGCTCTGCCGCGGTTGAGCGCCATGAGATGTTGCGTCTCTGGGAAAGCACAGATCCCCACTGCTCTTGTGCCTGCAGATAGGGCGCCAAGGCACCGTGAAGAGCAGCAAGAGCTTTCAGGGCTGGGCCCTTCCTTGTGGGAGAAGGAGCCGGACGTTTGCCTTTTCGGCAAGAGGCTCTGCCGCGGCCGAGCGCCATGAGATGTTGCGTCTCTGGGAAAGCACACATCCCCACTGCTGTTGTGCCTGCAGATAGGGCACCAAGGCACCGTGAAGAGCAGCAAGAGCTTTGAGGGCTGGGCCCTTCCTTGTGGGAGAAGGAGCCGGACGTTTGCCTTTTCGGCAAGAGGCTCTGCCGCGGCCGAGCGCCATGAGATGTTGCGTCTCTGGGAAAGCACACATCCCCACTGCTCTTGTGCCTGTAGATAGGGCGCCAAGGCACCGTGAAGAGCAGCAAGAGCTTTCAGAGCTGGGCCCTTCCTTGTGGGAGAAGGAGCCGGAAGTTTGCCTTTTTGGCAAGAGGCTCTGCCGCGGCCGAGCGCCATGAGATGTTGCGTCTCTGGGAAAGCACAGAGACCCAGTGCTGCTGTGCCTGGAGATAGGGCGCCAAGGCACCGTGCAGAGCAGCAAGAGCTATCAGGGCTGGGCCCTTCCTTGTGGGAGAAGGAGCCGGACGTTTGCCTTTTCGGCAAGAGGCTCTGCCGCGGCCGAGCGCCATGAGATATTGCGTCTCTGGGAAAGCACAGATCCCCACTGCTCTTGTGCCTGTAGTTAGGGCGCCAAGGTACCGTGAAGAGCAGCAAGAGCTTTCAGGGCTGGGCCCTTCCTTGTGGGAGAAGGAGCCGGACGTTTGCCTTTTTGGCAAGAGGCTCTGCCGCGGCCGAGCGCCATGACATATTGCGTCTCTGGGAAAGTACAGATCCCCACTGCTGTTGTGCCTGTAGATAGGGCGCCAAGGCACCGTGAGGAGCAGCAAATGCTTTCAGGGCTGGGCCCTTCCTTGTGGGAGAAGGAGCCGGACGTTTGCCTTTTCGGCAAGAGGCTCTGCCGCGGCCGAGCGCCATGAGATGTTGCGTCTCTGGGAAAGCACACATCCCCACTGCTGTTGTGCCTGTAGATAGGGCGCCAAGGCACCGTGAAGAGCAGCAAGAGCTTTCAGGGCTGGGCCCTTCCTTGTGGGAGAAGGAGCCGGACGTTTGCCTTTTCAGTAAGAGGCTCTGCCGCGGCCGAGCGCCATGAGATGTTGCGTCTCTGGGAAAGCACAGATCCCCACTGCTCTTGTGCCTGTAGATAGGGCGCCAAGCATAAGTGAAGAGCAGCAAGAGCTTTCAGGGCTGGGCCCTTCCTTGTGGGAGAAGGAGCCGGACGTTTGCCTTTTCGGCAAGAGGCTCTGCCGCGGCCGAGCGCCATGAGATGTTGCGTCTCTGGGAAAGCACAGATCCCCAGTGCTGTTGTGCCTGCAGATAGGGCGCTAGGGACCGTGAAGAGCAGCAAGAGCTTTCAGGGCTGGGCCCTTCCTTGTGGGAGAAGGAGCCGGACGTTTGCCTTTTCGGCAAGAGGCTCTGCCGCGGCCGAGCGCCATGAGATCTTGCGTCTCTGGGAAAGCACACATCCCCACTGCTCTTGTGCCTGCAGATAGGGCGCCAAGGCACCGTGAAGAGCAGCAAGAGCTTTCAGGGCTGGGCCCTTCCTTGTGGGAGAAGGAGCCGGACGTTTGCCTTTTCGGCAAGAGGCTCTGCCGCGGCCGAGCGCCATGAGATGTTGCGTCTCTGGGAAAGCACAGATCCCCATTGCTGTTGTGCCTGCAGATAGGGCGCTAGGGACCGTGAAGAGCAGCAAGAGCTTTCAGGGCTGGGCTCTTCCTTGTGGGAGAAGGAGCCGGACGTTTGCCTTTTCGGCAAGAGGCTCTGCCGCGGCCGAGCGCCATGAGATCTTGCGTCTCTGGGAAAGCACACATCCCCACTGCTCTTGTGCCTGTAGATAGGGCGCCAAGGCACCGTGAAGAGCAGCAAGAGCTTTCAGGGCTGGGCCCTTCCTTGTGGGAGAAGGAGCCGGACGTTTGCCTTTTCAGCAAGAGGCTCTGCCGCGGCCGAGCGCCATGAGATGTTGCGTCTCTGGGAAAGCACAGATCCCCACTGCTCTTGTGCCTGTAGATAGGGCGCCAAGCATACGTGAAGAGCAGCAAGAGCTTTGAGGGCTGGGCCCTTCCTTGTGGGAGAAGGAGCCGGACGTTTGCCTTTTCGGCAAGAGGCTCTGCCGCGGCCGAGCGCCATGAGATGTTGCGTCTCTGGGAAAGCACAGATCCCCACTGCTCTTGTGCCTGCAGATAGGGCGCAAAGGCACCGTGAAGAGCAGCAAGAGCTTTGAGGGCTGGGCCCTTCCTTGTGGGAGAAGGAGCCGGACGTTTGCCTTTTCGGCTAGAGGCTCTGCCGCGGTCGAGCGCCATGAGATGTTGCGTCTCTGGGAAAGCACACATCCCCACTGCTCTTGTGCCTGCAGATAGGGTGCCAAGGCACCGTGAAGAGCAGCAAGAGCTTTCAGGGCTGGGCCCTTCCTTGTGGGAGAAGGAGCCGGACGTTTGCCTTTTCGGCAAGAGGCTCTGCCGCGGCCGAGCGCCATGAGATGTTGCGTCTCTGGGAAAGCACACATCCCCACTGCTGTTGTGCCTGTAGATAGGGCGCCAAGGCACCGTGAAGAGCAGCAAGAGCTTTCAGGGCTGGGCCCTTCCTTGTGGGAGAAGGAGCCGGACGTTTGCCTTTTCAGTAAGAGGCTCTGCCGCGGCCGAGCGCCATGAGATGTTGCGTCTCTGGGAAAGCACAGATCCCCACTGCTCTTGTGCCTGTAGATAGGGCGCCAAGCATAAGTGAAGAGCAGCAAGAGCTTTCAGGGCTGGGCCCTTCCTTGTGGCAGAAGGAGCCGGACGTTTGCCTTTTCGGCAAGAGGCTCTGCCGCGGCCGAGCGCCATGAGATGTTGCGTCTCTGGGAAAGCACAGATCCCCACTGCTCTTGTGCCTGCAGATAGGGCGCAAAGGCACCGTGAAGAGCAGCAAGAGCTTTGAGGGCTGGGCCCTTCCTTGTGGGAGAAGGAGCCGGACGTTTGCCTTTTCGGCTAGAGGCTCTGCCGCGGTCGAGCGCCATGAGATGTTGCGTCTCTGGGAAAGCACACATCCCCACTGCTCTTGTGCCTGCAGATAGGGTGCCAAGGCACCGTGAAGAGCAGCAAGAGCTTTCAGGGCTGGGCCCTTCCTTGTGGGAGAAGGAGCCGGACGTTTGCCTTTTCGGCAAGAGGCTCTGCCGCGGCGGAGCGCCATGAGATGTTGCGTCTCTGGGAAAGCACAGATCCCCACTGCTGTTGTGCCTGCAGATAGGGCACCAAGGCACCGTGAAGAGCAGCAAGAGCTTTGAGGGCTGGGCCCTTCCTTGTGGGACAAGGAGCCGGACGTTTGCCTTTTCGGCAAGAGGCTCTGCCGCGGCAGAGCGCCATGAGATGTTGCGTCTCTGGGAAAGCACAGATCCCCACTGCTGCTGTGCCTGCAGATAGGGCGCCAAGGCACCGTGAAGAGCAGCAAGAGCTTTCAGGGCTGGGCCCTTCCTTGTGGGAGAAGGAGCCGGACGTTTGCCTTTTCGGCAAGAGGCTCTGCCGCGGCCGAGCGCCATGAGATGTTGCGTCTGTGGGAAAGCACAGATCCCCACTGCTGTTGTGCCTGTAGATAGGGCGCCAAGGCACCGTGAAGAGCAGCAAGAGCTTTCAGGGCTGGGCCCTTCCTTGTGGGAGAAGGAGTCGGACGTTTGCCTTTTCGGCTAGAGGCTCTGCCGCGGTTGAGCGCCATGAGATGTTGCGTCTCTGGGAAAGCACAGATCCCCACTGCTCTTGTGCCTGTAGATAGGGCGCCAAGGCACCGTGAAGAGCAGCAAGAGCTTTCAGGGCTGGGCCCTTCCTTGTGGGAGAAGGAGCCGGACGTTTGCCTTTTCGGCAAGAGGCTCTGCCGCGGCCGAGCGCCATGAGATGTTGCGTCTCTGGGAAAGCACAGATCCCCACTGCTCTTGTGCCTGTAGATAGGGCGCCAAGGCACCGTGAAGAGCAGCAAGAGCTTTCAGGGCTGGGCCCTTCCTTGTGGGAGAAGAAGCCGGACGTTTGCCTTTTCAGCAAGAGGCTCTGCCGCGGCCGAGCGCCATGAGATGATGCGTCTCTGGGAAAGCACACATCCCCACTGCTGCTGTGCCTGTAGATAGGGCACCAAGGCACCGTGAAGAGCAGCAAGAGCTTTCAGGGCTGGGCCCTTCCTTGTGGGAGAAGGAGCCGGACGTTTGCCTTTTCGGCTAGAGGCTCTGCCGCGGCCGAGCGCCATGAGATGTTGCGTCTCTGGGAAAGCACAGATCCCCACTGCTCTTGTGCCTGTAGATAGGGCGCCAAGGCACCGTGAAGAGCAGCAAGAGCTTTCAGGGCTGGGCCCTTCCTTGTGGGAGAAGGAGACGGACGTTTCCCTTTTCGGCAAGAGGCTCTGCCGCGGCCGAGCACCATGAGATGTTGCGTCTCTGGGAAAGCACAGATCCCCACTGCTGCTGTGCCTGTAGATAGGGCGCCAAGGCACCGTGAAGAGCAGCAAGAGCTTTCAGGGCTGGGCCCTTCCTTGTGGGAGAAGGAGCCGGACGTTTGCCTTTTCTGCAAGAAGCTCTCCCGCAGCCGAGCGCCATGAGATGTTGCGTCTCTGGGAAAGCACAGATCCCCACTGCTCTTGTGCCTGCAGATAGGGCGCCAAGGCACCGTGAAGAGCAGCAAGAGCTTTCAGGGCTGGGCCCTTCCTTGTGGGAGAAGGAGCCGGACGTTTGCCTTTTCGGCTAGAGGCTCTGCCGCGGCCGAGCGCCATGAGATGTTGCGTCTCTGGGAAAGCACAGATCCCCACTGCTCTTGTGCCTGTAGATAGGGCGCCAAGGCAACGTGAAGAGCAGCAAGAGCTTTCAGGGCTGGGCCCTTCCTTGTGGGAGAAGGAGCCGGACGTTTGCCTTTTCGGATAGAGGCTCTGCCGCGGACGAGCGCCATTAGATGTTGCGTCTCTGGGAAAGCACAGATCCCCACTGCTCTTGTGCCTGTAGAAGGGGCCCAAAGGCACCGTGAAGAGCAGCAAGAGCTTTCAGGGCTGGGCCCTTCCTTGTGGGAGAAGGAGCCGGACGTTTGCCTTTTCGGCAAGAGGCTCTACCGCGGCCGAGCGCCATGAGATGTTGCGTCTCTGGGAAAGCACACATCCCCACTGCTCTTGTGCCTGTAGATAGGGCGCCAAGGCACCGTGAAGAGCAGCAAGAGCTTTCAGGGCTGGGCCCTTCCTTGTGGGAGAAGGAGCCGGACGTTTGCCTTTTCGGCAAGAGGCTCTGCCGCGGCCGAGCGCCATGAGATGTTGCGTCTCTGGGAAAGCACAGATCCCCACTGCTCTTGTGCCTGCAGATAGGGCGCAAAGGCACCGTGAAGAGCAGCAAGAGCTTTCAGGGCTGGGCCCTTCCTTGTGGGAGAAGGAGCCGGACGTTTGCCTTTTCGGCTAGAGGCTCTGCCGCGGTCGAGCGCCATGAGATGTTGCGTCTCTGGGAAAGCACACATCCCCACTGCTCTTGTGCCTGCAGATAGGGTGCTAAGGCACCGTGAAGAGCAGCAAGAGCTTTCAGGGCTGGGCCCTTCCTTGTGGGAGAAGGAGCCGGACGTTTGCCTTTTCGGCAAGAGGCTCTGCCGCGGCCGAGCGCCATGAGATGTTGCGTCTCTGGGAAAGCACAGATCCCCACTGCTGTTGTGCCTGCAGATAGGGTGCCAAGGCACCGTGAAGAGCAGCAAGAGCTTTCAGGGCTGGGCCCTTCCTTGTGGCAGAAGGAGCCGGACGTTTGCCTTTTCGGCAAGAGGCTCTACCGCGGCCGAGCGCCATGAGATGTTGCGTCTCTGGGAAAGCACACATCCCCACTGCTCTTGTGCCTGCAGATAGGGCGCCAAGGCACCGTGAAGAGCAGCAAGAGCTTTCAGGGCTGGGCCCTTCCTTGTGGGAGAAGGAGCCGGACGTTTGCCTTTTTGGCAAGAGGCTCTGCCGCGGCCGAGCGCCATGAGATGTTGCGTCTCTGGGAAAGCACACATCCCCACTGCTCTTGTGCCTGCAGATAGGGCGCCAAGGCACCGTGAAGAGCAGCAAGAGCTTTCAGGGCTGGGCCCTTCCTTGTGGGAGAAGGAGCCGGACGTTTGCCTTTTCGGCTAGAGGCTCTGCCGCGGTTGAGCGCCATGAGATGTTGCGTCTGTGGGAAAGCACAGATCCCCACTGCTCTTGTGCCTGCAGATAGGGCGCCAAGGCACCGTGAAGAGCAGCAAGAGCTTTGAGGGCTGGGCCCTTCCTTGTGGGAGAAGGAGCCGGACGTTTGCCTTTTCGGCAAGAGGCTCTGCCGCGGCCGAGCGCCATGAGATGTTGCGTCTCTGGGAAAGCACACATCCCCACTGCTGCTGTGCCTGTAGATAGGGCGCCAAGGCACCGTGAAGAGCAGCAAGAGCTTTCAGGGCTGGGCCCTTCCTTGTGGGAGAAGGAGCCGGACGTTTGCCTTTTCGGCAAGAGGCTCTGCCGCGGCCGAGCGCCATGAGATCTTGCGTCTCTGGGAAAGCACACATCCCCACTGCTCTTGTGCCTGCAGATAGGGCGCCAAGGCACCGTGAAGAGCAGCAAGAGCTTTCAGGGCTGGGCCCTTCCTTGTGGGAGAAGGAGCCGGACGTTTGCCTTTTCGGCAAGAGGCTCTACCGTGGCAGAGCGCGATGAGATCTTGCGTCTCTGGGAAAGCACACATCCCCACTGCTCTTGTGCCTGCAGATAGGGCGCCAAGGCACCGTGAAGAGCAGCAAGAGCTTTCAGGGCTGGGCCCTTCCTTGTGGGAGAAGGAGCCGGACGTTTGCCTTTTCGGCAAGAGGCTCTGCCGCGGCCGAGCGCCATGAGATGTTGCGTCTCTGGGAAAGCACAGATCCCCACTGCTCTTGTGCCTGTAGATAGGGTGCCAAGGCACCGTGAAGAGCAGCAAGAGCTTTCAGGGCTGGGCCCTTCCTTGTGGGAGAAGGAGCCGGAAGTTTGCCTTTTTGGCAAGAGGCTCTGCCGCGGCTGAGCGCCATGAGATGTTGCGTCTCTGGGAAAGCACAGATCCCCACTGCTCTTGTGCCTGTAGATAGGGCGCCAAGGCACCGTGAAGAGCAGCAAGAGCTTTCAGGGCTGGGCCCTTCCTTGTGGGAGAAGGAGCCGGACGTTTGCCTTTTCGGCTAGAGGCTCTGCCGCGGTTGAGCGCCATGAGATGTTGCGTCTGTGAGAAAGCACAGATCCCCACTGCTCTTGTGCCTGCAGATAGGGCGCCAAGGCACCGTGAAGAGCAGCAAGAGCTTTGAGGGCTGGGCCCTTCCTTGTGGGAGAAGGAGCCGGACGTTTGCCTTTTCGGCAAGAGGCTCTGCCGCGGCCGAGCGCCATGAGATGTTGCGTCTCTGGGAAAGCACAGATCCACACTGCTCTTGTGCCTGTAGATAGGGCGCCAAGGCACCGTGAAGAGCAGCAAGAGCTTTGAGGGCTGGGCCCTTCCTTGTGGGAGAAGGAGCCGGACGTTTGCCTTTTCGGCAAGAGGCTCTTCCGCGGCCGAGCGCCATGAGATGTTGCGTCTCTGGGAAAGCAGACATCCCCACTGCTGCTGTGCCTGTAGATAGGGCGCCAAGGCACCGTGAAGAGCAGCAAGAGCTTTCAGGGCTGGGCCCTTCCTTGTGGGAGAAGGCGCCGGACGTTTGCCTTTTCGGCAAGAGGCTCTGCCGCGGCCGAGCGCCATGAGATGTTGCGTCTCTGGGAAAGCACACATCCCCACTGCTCTTGTGCCTGTAGATAGGGCGCCAAGGTACTGTGAAGAGCAGCAAGAGCTTTCAGGGCTGGGCCCTTCCTTGTGGGAGATGGAGCCGGACGTTTGCCTTTTCGGCAAGAGGCTCTACCGCGGCCGAGCGCCATGAGATGTTGCGTCTGTGGGAAAGCACACATCCCCACTGCTCTTGTGCCTGCAGATAGGGCGCCAAGGCACCGTGAAGAGCAGCAAGACCTTTTAGGGCTGGGCCCTTCCTTGTGGGAGAAGGAGCCGGACGTTTCCCTTTTCGGCAAGAGGCTCTGCCGCGGCCGAGCGCCATGAGATGTTGCGTCTCTGGGAAAGCACAGATCCCCACTGCTCTTGTGCCTGTAGATAGGGCGCCCAGGCACCGTGAAGAGCAGCAAGAGCATTTAGGGCTGGGCCCTTCCTTGTGGGAGAAGGAGCCGGACGTTTGCCTTTTCGGCAAGAGGCTCTGCCGCGGCCGAGCGCCATGAGATGTTGCGTCTGTGGGAAAGCACAGATCCCCACTGCTCTTGTGCCTGCAGATAAGGCGCCAAGGCACCGTGAAGAGCAGCAAGAGCTTTCAGGGCTGGGCCCTTCCTTGTGGGAGAAGGAGACGGACGTTTGCCTTTTCGGCTAGAGTCTCTGCCGCGGCCGAGCGCCATGAGATGTTGCGTCTCTGGGAAAGCACACATCCCCACTGCTCTTGTGCCTGCAGATAGGGTGCCAAGGCACCGTGAAGAGCAGCAAGAGCTTTGAGGGCTGGGCCCTTCCTTGTGGGAGAAGGAGCCGGACGTTTGCCTTTTCGGCAAGAGGCTCTGCCGCGGCTGAGACCCATGAGATGTTGCGTCTCTGGGAAAGCACACATCCCCACTGCTGTTGTGCCTGCAGATAGGGTGCCAAGGCACCGTGAAGAGCAGCAAGAGCTTTCAGGGCTGGGCCCTTCCTTGTGGGAGAAGGAGCCGGACGTTTGCCTTTTCGGCAAGAGGCTCTACCGCGGCAGAGCGTCATGAGATGTTGCGTCTCTGGGAAAGCACAGATCCCCACTGCTGCTGTGCCTGCAGATAGGGCGCCAAGGCACCGTGAAGAGCAGCAAGAGCTTTCAGGGCTGGGCCCTTCCTTGTGGGAGAAGGAGCCGGACGTTTGCCTTTTCGGCAAGAGGCTCTACCGCGGCAGAGCGCCATGAGATGTTGCGTCTCTGGGAAAGCACAGATCCCCACTGCTGCTGTGCCTGCAGATAGGGCGCCAAGGCACCGTGAAGAGCAGCAAGAGCTTTCAGGGCTGGGCCCTTCCTTGTGGGAGAAGGAGCCGGACGTTTGCCTTTTTGGCAAGAGGCTCTGCCGCGGCCGAGCGCCATGAGATGTTGCGTCTCTGGGAAAGCACAGATCCCCACTGCTGCTGTGCCTGTAGATAGGGTGCCAAGGCACCGTGAAGAGCAGCAAGAGCTTTCAGGGCTGGGCCCTTCCTTGTGGGAGAAGGAGCCGGACGTTTGCCTTTTCGGCTAGAGGCTCTACCGCGGCAGAGCGCCATGAGATGTTGCGTCTCTGGGAAAGCACAGATCCCCACTGCTGCTGTGCCTGCAGATAGGGCGCCAAGGCACCGTGAAGAGCAGCAAGAGCTTTCAGGGCTGGGCCCTTCCTTGTGGGAGAAGGAGCCGGACGTTTGCCTTTTTGGCAAGAGGCTCTGCCGCGGCCGAGCGCCATGAGATGTTGCGTCTCTGGGAAAGCACAGATCCCCACTGCTGCTGTGCCTGTAGATAGGGTGCCAAGGCACCGTGAAGAGCAGCAAGAGCTTTCAGGGCTGGGCCCTTCCTTGTGGGACAAGGAGCCGGACGTTTGCCTTTTCGGCTAGAGGCTCTGCCGCGGTTGAGCGCCATGAGATGTTGAGTCTGTGGGAAAGCACAGATCCCCACTGCTCTTGTGCCTGCAGATAGGGTGCCAAGGCACCGTGAAGAGCAGCAACAGCTTTCAGGGCTGGGCCCTTCCTTGTGGGAGAAGGAGCCGGACGTTTGCCTTTTCGGCTAGAGGCTCTGCCGCGGTTGAGCGCCATGAGATGTTGCGTCTGTGAGAAAGCACAGATGCCCACTGCTCTTGTGCCTGCAGATAGGGCGCCAAGGCACCGTGAAGAGCAGCAAGAGCTTTGAGGGCTGGGCCCTTCCTTGTGGCAGAAGGAGCCGGACGTTTGCCTTTTCGGCAAGAGGCTCTGCCGCGGCCGAGCGCCATGAGATGTTGCGTCTCTGGGAAAGCACAGATCCCCACTGCTCTTGTGCCTGTAGATAGGGCGCCAAGGCACCGTGAAGAGCAGCAAGAGCTTTCAGGGCTGGGCCCTTCCTTGTGGGAGAAGGAGCCGGACGTTTGCCTTTTCGGCAAGAGGCTCTGCCGCGGCCGAGCGCCATGAGATCTTGCGTCTCTGGGAAAGCACAGATCCCCACTGCTCTTGTGCCTGTAGATAGGGCGCCAAGGCACTGTGAAGAGCAGCAAGAGCTTTCAGGGCTGGGCCCTTCCTTGTGGGAGATGGAGCCGGACGTTTGCCTTTTCGGCAAGAGGCTCTACCGCGGCCGAGCGCCATGAGATGTTGCGTCTCTGGGAAAGCACACATCCCCACTGCTCTTGTGCCTGCAGATAGGGCGGCAAGGCACCGTGAAAGCAGCAAGAGCTTTCAGGGCTGGGCCCTTCCTTGTGGGAGAAGGAGCCGGACGTTTGCCTTTTCGGCAAGAGGCTCTGCCGCAGCCGAGCGCCATGAGATGTTGCGTCTCTGGGAAAGCACAGATCCCCACTGCTCTTGTGCCTGTAGATAGGGCGCCCAGGCACCGTGAAGAGCAGCAAGAGCATTTAGGGCTGGGCCCTTCCTTGTGGGAGAAGGAGCCGGACGTTTGCCTTTTCGGCAAGAGGCTCTGCCGCGGCCGAGCGCCATGAGATGTTGCGTCTCTGGGAAAGCACAGATCCCCACTGCTCTTGTGCCTGCAGATAAGGCGCAAAGGCACCGTGAAGAGCAGCAAGAGCTTTCAGGGCTGGGCCCTTCCTTATGGGAGAAGGAGCCGGACGTTTGCCTTTTCGGCTAGAGGCTCTGCCGCGGCTGAGACCCATGAGATGTTGCGTCTCTGGGAAAGCACACATCCCCACTGCTCTTGTGCCTGCAGATAGGGTGCCAAGGCACCGTGAAGAGCAGCAAGAGCTTTCAGGGCTGGGCCCTTCCTTGTGGGAGAAGGAGCCGGACGTTTGCCTTTTCGGCAAGAGGCTCTACCGCGGCAGAGCGCCATGAGATGTTGCGTCTCTGGGAAAGCACAGATCCCCACTGCTGCTGTGCCTGCAGATAGGGCGCCAAGGCACCGTGAAGAGCAGCAAGAGCTTTCAGGGCTGGGCCCTTCCTTGTGGGAGAAGGAGCCGGACGTTTGCCTTTTCGGCAAGAGGCTCTAACGCGGCCGAGCGCCATGAGATGTTGCGTCTCTGGGAAAGCACACATCCCCACTGCTCTTGTGCCTGCAGATAGGGCGCCAAGGCACCGTGAAGAGCAGCAAGAACTTTTAGGGCTGGGCCCTTCCTTGTGGGAGAAGGAGCCGGACGTTTGCCTTTTCGGCAAGAGGCTCTGCCGCGGCCGAGCGCCATGAGATGTTGCGTCTCTGGGAAAGCACAGATCCCCACTGCTCTTGTGCCTGTAGATAGGGCGCCAAGGCACCGTGAAGAGCAGCAAGACCTTTTAGGGCTGGGCCCTTCCTTGTGGGAGAAGGAGCCGGACGTTTGCCTTTTCGGCAAGAGGCTCTGCCGCGGCCGAGCGCCATGAGATGTTGCGTCTCTGGGAAAGCACAGATCCCCACTGCTCTTGTGCCTGCAGATAGGGCGCAAAGGCACCGTGAAGAGCAGCAAGAGCTTTCAGGGCTGGGCCCTTCCTTGTGGGAGAAGGAGCCGGACGTTTGCCTTTTCGGCTAGAGGCTATGCCGCGGCCGAGCGCCATGAGATGTTGCGTCTCTGGGAAAGCACACATCCCCACTGCTCTTGTGCCTGCAGATAGGGTGCCAAGGCACCGTGAAGAGCAGCAAGAGCTTTCAGGGCTGGGCCCTTCCTTGTGGGAGAAGGAGCCGGACGTTTGCCTTTTCGGCAAGAGGCTCTGCCGCGGCCGAGCGCCATGAGATGTTGCGTCTCTGGGAAAGCACAGATCCCCACTGCTCTTGTGCCTGCAGATAGGGCACCAAGGCACCGTGAAGAGCAGCAAGAGCTTTCAGGGCTGGGCCCTTCCTTGTGGGAGAAGGAGCCGGACGTTTGCCTTTTCGGCAAGAGGCTCTGCCGCGGCCGAGCGCCATGAGATGTTGCGTCTCTGGGAAAGCACAGATCCCCACTGCTCTTGTGCCTGTAGATAGGGCGCCAAGGCACCGTGAAGAGCAGCAAGAGCTTTCAGGGCTGGGCCCTTCCTTGTGGGAGAAGGAGCCGGACGTTTGCCTTTTCGGCAAGAGGCTCCTCCGCGGCCGAGCGCCATGAGATGTTGCGTCTCTGGGAAAGCAGACATCCCCACTGATGCTGTGCCTGTAGATAGGGCGCCAAGGCACCGTGAAGAGCAGCAAGAGCTTTCAGGGCTGGGCCCTTCCTTGTGGGAGAAGGAGCCGGACGTTTGCCTTTTCGGCAAGAGGCTCTACCGCGGCAGAGCGCCATGAGATGTTGCGTCTCTGGGAAAGCACAGATCCCCACTGCTGCTGTGCCTGCAGATAGGGCGCCAAGGCACCGTGAAGAGCAGCAAGAGCTTTCAGGGCTGGGCCCTTCCTTGTGGGAGAAGGAGCCGGACGTTTGCCTTTTCGGCAAGAGGCTCTACCGCGGCAGAGCGCCATGAGATGTTGCGTCTCTGGGAAAGCACACATCCCCACTGCTCTTGTGGCTGCAGATAGGGCGCCAAGGCACCGTGAAGAGCAGCAAGAACTTTTAGGGCTGGGCCCTTCCTTGTGGGAGAAGGAGCCGGACGTTTGCCTTTTCGGCAAGAGGCTCTGCCGCGGCCGAGCGCCATGAGATGTTGCGTCTCTGGGAAAGCACAGATCCCCACTGCTCTTGTGCCTGTAGATAGGGCGCCAAGGCACCGTGAAGAGCAGCAAGACCTTTTAGGGCTGGGCCCTTCCTTGTGGGAGAAGGAGCCGGACGTTTGCCTTTTCGGCAAGAGGCTCTGCCGCGGCCGAGCGCCATGAGATGTTGCGTCTCTGGGAAAGCACAGATCCCCACTGCTCTTGTGCCTGCAGATAGGGCGCAAAGGCACCGTGAAGAGCAGCAAGAGCTTTGAGGGCTGGGCCCTTCCTTGTGGGAGAAGGAGCCGGACGTTTGCCTTTTCGGCTAGAGGCTATGCCGCGGCCGAGCGCCATGAGATGTTGCGTCTCTGGGAAAGCACACATCCCCACTGCTCTTGTGCCTGCAGATAGGGTGCCAAGGCACCGTGAAGAGCAGCAAGAGCTTTCAGGGCTGGGCCCTTCCTTGTGGGAGAAGGAGCCGGACGTTTGCCTTTTCGGCAAGAGGCTCTGCCGCGGCCGAGCGCCATGAGATGTTGCGTCTCTGGGAAAGCACAGATCCCCACTGCTCTTGTGCCTGCAGATAGGGCACCAAGGCACCGTGAAGAGCAGCAAGAGCTTTCAGGGCTGGGCCCTTCCTTGTGGGAGAAGGAGCCGGACGTTTGCCTTTTCGGCAAGAGGCTCTGCCGCGGCCGAGCGCCATGAGATGTTGCGTCTCTGGGAAAGCACAGATCCCCACTGCTCTTGTGCCTGTAGATAGGGCGCCAAGGCACCGTGAAGAGCAGCAAGAGCTTTCAGGGCTGGGCCCTTCCTTGTGGGAGAAGGAGCCGGACGTTTGCCTTTTCGGCAAGAGGCTCTGCCGCGGCCGAGCGCCATGAGATGTTGCGTCTCTGGGAAAGCAGACATCCCCACTGATGCTGTGCCTGTAGATAGGGCGCCAAGGCACCGTGAAGAGCAGCAAGAGCTTTCAGGGCTGGGCCCTTCCTTGTGGGAGAAGGAGCCGGACGTTTGCCTTTTCGGCAAGAGGCTCTGCCGCGGACGAGCGCCATGAGATGTTGCGTCTCTGGGAAAGCACAGATCCCCACTGCTGCTGTGCCTGTAGATAGGGCGCCAAGGCACCGTGAAGAGCAGCAAGAGCTTTCAGGGCTGGGCCCTTCCTTGTGGGAGAAGGAGCCGGATGTTTGCCTTTTCGGCAAGAGGCTCTGCCACGGCCGAGCGCCATGAGATCTTGCGTCTCTGGGAAAGCACAGATCCCCACTGCTCTTGTGCCTGTAGATAGGGCGCCAAGGCACCGTGAAGAGCAGCAAGAGCTTTCAGGGCTGGGCCCTTCCTTGTGGGAGAAGGAGCCGGACGTTTGCCTTTTCGGCAAGAGGCTCTGCCGCGGCCGAGCGCCATGAGATGTTGCGTCTGTGGGAAAGCACACATCCCCACTGCTCTTGTGCCTGCAGATAGGGCGCCAAGGCACCGTGAAGAGCAGCAAGAGCTTTGAGGGCTGGGCCCTTCCTTGTGGGAGAAGGAGCCGGACGTTTGCCTTTTCGGCAAGAGGCTCTGCCGCGGCCGAGCGCCATGAGATGTTGCGTCTCTGGGAAAGCACAGATCCCCACTGCTCTTGTGTCTGTAGATAGGGCGCCAAGGCACCGTGAAGAGCAGCAAGAGCTTTCAGGGCTGGGCCCTTCCTTGTGGGAGAAGGAGCCGGACGTTTGCCTTTTTGGCAAGAGGCTCTGCCGCGGCCGAGCGCCATGAGATGTTGCGTCTCTGGGAAAGCAGACATCCCCACTGCTGCTGTGCCTGTAGATAGGGCGCCAAGGCACCGTGAAGAGCAGCAATAGCTTTCAGGGCTGGGCCCTTCCTTGTGGGAGAAGGAGCCGGACGTTTGCCTTTTCGGCAAGAGGCTCTGCCGCGGCCGAGTGCCATGAGATGTTGCGTCTCTGGGAAAGCACAGATCCCTACTGCTCTTGTGCCTGCAGATAAGGCGCAAAGGCACCGTGAAGAGCAGCAAGAGCTTTCAGGGCTGGGCCCTTCCTTGTGGGAGAAGGAGCCGGACGTTTGCCTTTTCGGCTAGAGGCTCTGCCGCGGCCGAGCACCATGAGATGTTGCGTCTCTGGGAAAGCACACATCCCCACTGCTCTTGTGCCTGCAGATAGGGTGCCAAGGCACCGTGAAGAGCAGCAAGAGCTTTCAGGGCTGGGCCCTTCCTTGTGGGAGAAGGAGCCAGACGTTTGCCTTTTCGGCAAGAGGCTCTACCGCGGCCGAGCGCCATGAGATGTTGCGTCTCTGGGAAAGCACACATCCCCACTGCTCTTGTGCCTGCAGATAGGGCGCCAAGGCACCGTGAAGAGCAGCAAGAGCTTTGAGGGCTGGGCCCTTTCTTGTGGGAGAAGGAGCCGGACGTTTGCCTTTTCGGCAAGAGGCTCTGCCGCGGCCGAGCGCCATGAGATGTTGCGTCTCTGGGAAAGCACACATCCCCACTGCTCTTGTGCTTGTAGATAGGGCGCCAAGGCACCGTGAAGAGCAGCAAGACCTTTTAGGGCTGGGCCCTTCCTTGTGGGAGAAGGAGCCGGACGTTTGCCTTTTCGGCAAGAGGCTCTGCCGCGGCCGAGCGCCATGAGATGTTGCGTCTCTGGGAAAGCACAGATCCCCACTGCTCTTGTTCCTGCAGATAGGGCGCAAAGGCACCGTGAAGAGCAGCAAGAGCTTTGAGGGCTGGGCCCTTCCTTGTGGGAGAAGGAGCCGGACGTTTGCCTTTTCGGCTAGAGGCTCTGCCGCGGCCGAGCGCCATGAGATGTTGCGTCTCTGGGAAAGCACACATCCCCACTGCTCTTGTGCCTGCAGATAGGGTGCTAAGGCACCGTGAAGAGCAGCAAGAGCTTTCAGGGCTGGGCCCTTCCTTGTGGGAGAAGGAGCCGGACGTTTGCCTTTTCGGCAAGAGGCTCTGCCGCGGCTGAGACCCATGAGATGTTGCGTCTCTGGGAAAGCACACATCCCCACTGCTGTTGTGCCTGCAGATAGGGCGCCAAGGCACCGTGAAGAGCAGCAAGAGCTTTGAGGGCTGGGCCCTTCCTTGTGGGAGAAGGAGCCGGACGTTTGCCTTTTCGGCAAGAGGCTCTGCCGCGGCCGAGCGCCATGAGATGTTGCGTCTCTGGGAAAGCAGACATCCCCACTGCTCTTGTGCCTGCAGATAGGGCGCCAAGGCACCGTGAAGAGCAGCAAGAGCTTTCAGGGCTGGGCCCTTCCTTGTGGGAGAAGGAGCCGGACGTTTGCCTTTTCGGCAAGAGGCTCTGACGCGGACGAGCGCCATGAGATGTAGCGTCTCTGGGAAAGCACAGATCCCCACTGCTCTTGTGCCTGTAGATAGGGCGCCAAGGCACCGTGAAGAGCAGCAAGAGCTTTCAGGGCTGGGCCCTTCCTTGTGGGAGAAGGAGCCGGAAGTTTGCCTTTTTGGCAAGAGGCTCTGCCGCGGCCGAGCGCCATGAGATGTTGCGTCTCTGGGAAAGCACAGATCCCCACTGCTCTTGTGCCTGTAGATAGGGCGCCAAGGCACCGTGAAGAGCAGCAAGAGCTTTCAGGGCTGGGCCCTTCCTTGTGGGAGAAGGAGCCGGACGTTTGCCTTTTCGGCAAGAGGCTCTGCCGCGGCCGAGCGCCATGAGATGTTGCGTCTGTGGGAAAGCACACATCCCCACTGCTGCTGTGCCTGCAGATAGGGCGCCAAGGCACCGTGAAGAGCAGCAAGAGCTTTGAGGGCTGGGCCCTTCCTTGTGGGAGAAGGAGCCGGACGTTTGCCTTTTCGGCAAGAGGCTCTGCCGCGGCCGAGCGCCATGAGATGTTGCGTCTCTGGGAAAGCACAGATCCCCACTGCTCTTGTGCCTGTAGATAGGGCGCCAAGGCACCGTGAAGAGCAGCAAGAGCTTTCAGGGCTGGGCCCTTCCTTGTGGCAGAAGGAGCCAGACGTTTGCCTTTTTGGCAAGAGGCTCTGCCGCGGCCGAGCGCCATGAGATGTTGCGTCTCTGGGAAAGCACACATCCCCACTGCTCTTGTGCCTGCAGATAGGGCGCCAAGGCACCGTGAAGAGCAGCAAGAGCTTTGAGGGCTGGGCCCTTCCTTGTGGGAGAAGGAGCCGGACGTTTGCCTTTTCGGCAAGAGGCTCTGCCGCGGCCGAGCGCCATGAGATGTTGCGTCTCCGGGAAAGCAGACAGCCCCACTGCTGCTGTGCCTGTAGATAGGGCGCCAAGGCACCGTGAAGAGCAGCAAGAGCTTTCAGGGCTGGGCCCTTCCTTGTGGGAGAAGGAGCCGGACGTTTGCCTTTTCGGCAAGAGGCTCTGCCGCGGCCGAGCGCCATGAGATGTTGCGTCTCCGGGAAAGCAGACATCCCCACTGCTGCTGTGCCTGTAGATAGGGCGCCAAGGCACCGTGAAGAGCAGCAAGAGCTTTCAGGGCTGGGCCCTTCCTTGTGGGAGA
This sequence comes from Harpia harpyja, assembly GCF_026419915.1. Taxonomy (NCBI): domain Eukaryota; kingdom Metazoa; phylum Chordata; class Aves; order Accipitriformes; family Accipitridae; genus Harpia; species Harpia harpyja. The sequence goes on from NC_068958.1 coordinate 14,417,919, forward strand.
AGGAGCCGGACGTTTGCCTTTTCGGCAAGAGGCTCTGCCGCGGCCGAGCGCCATGAGATCTTGCGTCTCTGGGAAAGCACAGATCCCCACTGCTCTTGTGCCTGTAGATAGGGCGCCAAGGCACCGTGAAGAGCAGCAAGAGCTTTCAGGGCTGGGCCCTTCCTTGTGGGAGAAGGAGCCGGACGTTTGCCTTTTCGGCAAGAGGCTCTGCCGCGGCCGAGCGCCATGAGATGTTGCGTCTCTGGGAAAGCACAGATCCCCACTGCTGCTGTGCCTGTAGATAGGGCGCCAAGGCACCGTGAAGAGCAGCAAGAGCTTTCAGGGCTGGGCCCTTCCTTGTGGGAGAAGGAGCCGGACGTTTGCCTTTTCGGCAAGAGGCTCTGCCGCAGCCGAGCGCCATGAGATGTTGCGTCTCTGGGAAAGCACACATCCCCACTGCTCTTGTGCCTGCAGATAGGGCGCCAAGGCACCGTGAAGAGCAGCAAGACCTTTTAGGGCTTGGCCCTTCCTTGTGGGAGAAGGAGCCGGACGTTTGCTTTTCGGCAAGAGGCTCTGCCGCGGACGAGCGCCATGAGATGTTGCGTCTCTGGGAAAGCACAGATCCCCACTGCTCTTGTGCCTGTAGATAGGGCGCCAAGGCACCGTGAAGAGCAGCAAGAGCTTTTAGGGCTGGGCCCTTCCTTGTGGGAGAAGGAGCCGGACGTTTGCCTTTTCGGCAAGAGGCTCTGCCGCGGCTGAGCGCCATGAGATGTTGCGTCTCTGGGAAAGCACAGATCCCCACTGCTCTTGTGCCTGCAGATTGGGCGCAAAGGCACCGTGAAGAGCAGCAAGAGCTTTCAGGGCTGGGCCCTTCCTTGTGGGAGAAGGAGCCGGACGTTTGCCTTTTCGGCTAGAGGCTCTGCTGCGGTCGAGCGCCATGAGATGTTGCGTCTCTGGGAAATCACAGATCCCCACTGCTCTTGTGCCTGTAGATAGGGCGCCAAGGCACCGTGAAGAGCAGCAAGAGCTTTCAGGGCTGGGCCCTTCCTTGTGGGAGAAGGAGCCGGACGTTTGCCTTTTCGGCAAGAGGCTCTGCCGCGGCCGAGCGCCATGAGATGTTGCGTCTCTGGGAAAGCACACATCCCCACTGCTGTTGTGCCTGCAGATAGGGCGCCAAGGCACCGTGAAGAGCAGCAAGAGCTTTCAGGGCTGGGCCCTTCCTTGTGGGAGAAGGAGCCGGACGTTTGCCTTTTCGGCAAGAGGCTCTACCGCGGCAGAGCGCCATGAGATGTTGCGTCTCTGGGAAAGCACACATCCCCACTGCTGTTGTGCCTGCAGATAGGGCGCCAAGGCACCGTGAAGAGCAGCAAGAGCTTTGAGGGCTGGGCCCTTCCTTGTGGGAGAAGGAGCCGGACGTTTGCCTTTTCGGCAACAAGGTGTCCCGCGGCCGAGCGCCATGAGATGTTGCGTCTCTGGGAAAGCACAGATCCCCACTGCTCTTGTGCCTGTAGATAGGGCGCCAAGGCACCGTGAAGAGCAGCAAGAGCTTTTAGGGCTGGGCCCTTCCTTGTGGGAGAAGGAGCCGGAAGTTTGCCTTTTTGGCAAGAGGCTCTGCCGCGGCTGAGCGCCATGAGATGTTGCGTCTCTGGGAAAGCACAGATCCCCACTGCTCTTGTGCCTGCAGATTGGGCGCAAAGGCACCGTGAAGAGCAGCAAGAGCTTTCAGGGCTGGGCCCTTCCTTGTGGGAGAAGGAGCCGGACGTTTGCCTTTTCGGCTAGAGGCTCTGCCGCGGCCGAGCGCCATGAGATGTTGCGTCTCCGGGAAAGCAGACATCCCCACTGCTGCTGTGCCTGTAGATAGGGCGCCAAGGCACCGTGAAGAGCAGCAAGAGCTTTCAGGGCTGGGCCCTTCCTTGTGGGAGAAGGAGCCGGACGTTTGCCTTTTCGGCAAGAGGCTCTGCCGCGGCCGAGCGCCATGAGATGTTGCGTCTCTGGGAAAGCACACATCCCCACTGCTGTTGTGCCTGCAGATAGGGCGCCAAGGCACCGTGAAGAGCAGCAAGAGCTTTGAGGGCTGGGCCCTTCCTTGTGGGAGAAGGAGCCGGACGTTTGCCTTTTCGGCAAGAGGCTCTACCGCGGCAGAGCGCGATGAGATCTTGCGTCTCTGGGAAAGCACACATCCCCACTGCTCTTGTGCCTGCAGATAGGGCGCCAAGGCACCGTGAAGAGCAGCAAGAGCTTTCAGGGCTGGGCCCTTCTTTGTGGGAGAAGGAGCCGGACGTTTGCCTTTTCGGCAAGAGGCTCTGCCGCGGCCGAGCGCCATGAGATGTTGCGTCTCTGGGAAAGCACAGATCCCCACTGCTCTTGTGCCTGTAGATAGGGCGCCAAGGCACCGTGAAGAGCAGCAAGAGCTTTCAGGGCTGGGCCCTTCCTTGTGGGAGAAGGAGCCGGACGTTTGCCTTTTCGGCAAGAGGCTCTGCCGCAGCCGAGCGCCATGAGATGTTGCGTCTCTGGGAAAGCACACATCCCCACTGCTCTTGTGCCTGCAGATAGGGCGCCAAGGCACCGTGAAGAGCAGCAAGACCTTTTAGGGCTTGGCCCTTCCTTGTGGGAGAAGGAGCCGGACGTTTGCTTTTCGGCAAGAGGCTCTGCCGCGGACGAGCGCCATGAGATGTTGCGTCTCTGGGAAAGCACAGATCCCCACTGCTCTTGTGCCTGCAGATAGGGCGCCAAGGCACCGTGAAGAGCAGCAAGAGCTTTGAGGGCTGGGCCCTTCCTTGTGGCAGAAGGAGCCGGACGTTTGCCTTTTCGGCAAGAGGCTCTGCCGCGGCCGAGCGCCATGAGATGTTGCGTCTCTGGGAAAGCACACATCCCCACTGCTCTTGTGCCTGTAGATAGGGCACCAAGGCAACGTGAAGAGCAGCAAGAGCTTTCAGGGCTGGGCCCTTCCTTGTGGGAGAAGGAGCCGGACGTTTGCCTTTTCGGCAAGAGGCTCTTCCGCGGCCGAGCGCCATGAGATGTTGCGTCTCTGGGAAAGCAGACATCCCCACTGCTGCTGTGCCTGTAGATAGGGCGCCAAGGCACCGTGAAGAGCAGCAAGAGCTTTCAGGGCTGGGCCCTTCCTTGTGGGAGAAGGAGCCGGACGTTTGCCTTTTCGGCAAGAGGCTCTGCCGCGGCCGAGCGCCATGAGATGTTGCGTCTCTGGGAAAGCACAGATCCCCACTGCTCTTGTGCCTGCAGATAGGGCGCCAAGGCACCGTGAAGAGCAGCAAGAGCTTTCAGGGCTGGGCCCTTCCTTGTGGGAGAAGGAGCCGGACGTTTCCCTTTTCGGCAAGAGGCTCTGCCGCGGCCGAGCGCCATGAGATGTTGCGTCTCTGGGAAAGCACAGATCCCCACTGCTCTTGTGCCTGCAGATAGGGCGCCCAGGCACCGTGAAGAGCAGCAAGAGCATTTAGGGCTGGGCCCTTCCTTGTGGGAGAAGGAGCCGGACGTTTGCCTTTTCGGCAAGAGGCTCTGCCGCGGCCGAGCGCCATGAGATGTTGCGTCTCTGGGAAAGCACAGATCCCCACTGCTCTTGTGCCTGCAGATAAGGCGCAAAGGCACCGTGAAGAGCAGCAAGAGCTTTCAGGGCTGGGCCCTTCCTTGTGGGAGAAGGAGCCGGACGTTTGCCTTTTCGGCAAGAGGCTCTGCCGCGGCCGAGCGCCATGAGATGTTGCGTCTCTGGGAAAGCACACATCCCCACTGCTCTTGTGCCTGCAGATAGGGTGCCAAGGCACCGTGAAGAGCAGCAAGAGCTTTCAGGGCTGGGCCCTTCCTTGTGGGAGAAGGAGCCGGACGTTTGCCTTTTCGGCAAGAGGCTCTGCCGCGGCTGAGACCCATGAGATATTGCGTCTCTGGGAAAGCACACATCCCCACTGCTGTTGTGCCTGCAGATAGGGCGCCAAGGCACCGTGAAGAGCAGCAAGAGCTTTCAGGGCTGGGCCCTTCCTTGTGGGAGAAGGACCCGGACGTTTGCCTTTTCAGCTAGAGGCTCTGCCGCGGTTGAGCGCCATGAGATGTTGCGTCTGTGAGAAAGCACAGATCCCCACTGCTCTTGTGCCTGCAGATAGGGCGCCAAGGCACCGTGAAGAGCAGCAAGAGCTTTGAGGGCTGGGCCCTTCCTTGTGGCAGAAGGAGCCGGACGTTTGCCTTTTCGGCAAGAGGCTCTGCCGCGGCCGAGCGCCATGAGATGTTGCGTCTCTGGGAAAGCACAGATCCCCACTGCTCTTGTGCCTGTAGATAGGGCGCCCAGGCACCGTGAAGAGCAGCAAGAGCATTTAGGGCTGGGCCCTTCCTTGTGGGAGAAGGAGCCGGACGTTTGCCTTTTCGGCAAGAGGCTCTGCCGCGGCCGAGCGCCATGAGATGTTGCGTCTCTGGGAAAGCACAGATCCCCACTGCTCTTGTGCCTGCAGATAAGGCGCAAAGGCACCGTGAAGAGCAGCAAGAGCTTTCAGGGCTGGGCCCTTCCTTGTGGGAGAAGGAGCCGGACGTTTGCCTTTTCGGCAAGAGGCTCTGCCGCGGCCGAGCGCCATGAGATGTTGCGTCTCTGGGAAAGCACACATCCCCACTGCTCTTGTGCCTGCAGATAGGGTGCCAAGGCACCGTGAAGAGCAGCAAGAGCTTTCAGGGCTGGGCCCTTCCTTGTGGGAGAAGGAGCCGGACGTTTGCCTTTTCGGCAAGAGGCTCTGCCGCGGCTGAGACCCATGAGATATTGCGTCTCTGGGAAAGCACACATCCCCACTGCTGTTGTGCCTGCAGATAGGGCGCCAAGGCACCGTGAAGAGCAGCAAGAGCTTTGAGGGCTGGGCCCTTCCTTGTGGGAGAAGGAGCCGGACGTTTGCCTTTTCGGCAAGAGGCTCTACCGCGGCAGAGCGCCATGAGATGTTGCGTCTCTGGGAAAGCACACATCCCCACTGCTGCTGTGCCTGCAGATAGGACGCCAAGGCACCGTGAAGAGCAGCAAGAGCTTTCAGGGCTGGGCCCTTCCTTGTGGGAGATGGAGCCGGACGTTTGCCTTTTCGGCAAGAGGCTCTTCCGCGGCCGAGCGCCATGCGATGTTGCGTCTCTGGGAAAGCAGACATCCCCACTGCTGCTGTGCCTGTAGATAGGGCGCCAAGGCACCGTGAAGAGCAGCAAGAGCTTTCAGGGCTGGGCCCTTCCTTGTGGGAGAAGGAGCCGGACGTTTGCCTTTTCGGCAAGAGGCTCTGCCGCGGCCGAGCGCCATGAGATGTTGCGTCTCTGGGAAAGCACAGATCCCCACTGCTCTTGTGCCTGCAGATAGGTCGCCAAGGCACTGTGAAGAGCAGCAAGAGCTTTCAGGGCTGGGCCCTTCCTTGTGGGAGATGGAGCCGGACGTTTGCCTTTTCGGCAAGAGGCTCTACCGCGGCCGAGCGCCATGAGATGTTGCGTCTCTGGGAAAGCACACATCCCCACTGCTCTTGTGCCTGCAGATAGGGCGCCAAGGCACCGTGAAGAGCAGCAAGACCTTTTAGGGCTGGGCCCTTCCTTGTGGGAGAAGGAGCCGGACGTTTGCCTTTTCGGCAAGAGGCTCTGCCGCGGCCGAGCGCCATGAGATGTTGCGTCTCTGGGAAAGCACACATCCCCACTGCTCTTGTGCCTGCAGATAGGGCGCCAAGGCACCGTGAAGAGCAGCAAGAGCTTTCAGGGCTGGGCCCTTCCTTGTGGGAGAAGGAGCCGGACGTTTGCCTTTTCGGCAAGAGGCTCTGCCGCGGCCGAGCGCCATGAGATGTTGCGTCTCTGGGAAAGCACAGATCCCCACTGCTCTTGTGCCTGTAGATAGGGCGCCAAGGCACCGTGAAGAGCAGCAAGAGCTTTCAGGGCTGGGCCCTTCCTTGTGGGAGAAGGAGCCGGACGTTTGCCTTTTTGGCAAGAGGCTCTGCCGCGGCTGAGCGCCATGAGATGTTGCGTCTCTGGGAAAGCACAGATCCCCACTGCTCTTGTGCCTGTAGATAGGGCGCCAAGGCACCGTGAAGAGCAGCAAGAGCTTTCAGGGCTGGGCCCTTCCTTGTGGGAAGAGGAGCCGGACGTTTGCCTTTTCGGCTAGAGGCTCTGCCGCGGTTGAGCGCCATGAGATGTTGCGTCTGTGAGAAAGCACAGATCCCCACTGCTCTTGTGCCTGCAGATAGGGCGCCAAGGCACCGTGAAGAGCAGCAAGAGCTTTGAGGGCTGGGCCCTTCCTTGTGGCAGAAGGAGCCGGACGTTTGCCTTTTCGGCAAGAGGCTCTGCCGCGGCCGAGCGCCATGAGATGTTGCGTCTCTGGGAAAGCACAGATCCCCACTGCTCTTGTGCCTGTAGATAGGGCGCCAAGGCAACGTGAAGAGCAGCAAGAGCTTTCAGGGCTGGGCCCTTCCTTGTGGGAGATGGAGCCGGACGTTTGCCTTTTCGGCAAGAGGCTCTTCCGCGGCCGAGCGCCATGAGATGTTGCGTCTCTGGGAAAGCAGACATCCCCACTGCTCTTGTGCCTGCAGATAGGGCGCCAAGGCACCGTGAAGAGCAGCAAGAGCTTTGAGGGCTGGGCCCTTCCTTGTGGGAGAAGGAGCCGGACGTTTGCCTTTTCGGCAAGAGGCTCTTCCGCGGCCGAGCGCCATGAGATGTTGCGTCTCTGGGAAAGCACAGATCCCCACTGCTCTTGTGCCTGTAGATAGGGCACCAAGGCACCGTGAAGAGCAGCAAGAGCTTTCAGGGCTGGGCCCTTCCTTGTGGGAGAAGGAGCCGGACGTTTGCCTTTTCGGCAAGAGGCTCTGCCGCGGCCGAGCGCCATGAGATGTTGCGTCTCTGGGAAAGCACAGATCCCCACTGCTCTTGTGCCTGCAGATAGGGCGCCAAGGCACCGTGAAGAGCAGCAAGAGCTTTCAGGGCTGGGCCCTTCCTTGTGGGAGAAGGAGCCGGACGTTTCCCTTTTCGGCAAGAGGCTCTGCCGCGGCCGAGCGCCATGAGATGTTGCGTCTCTGGGAAAGCACAGATCCCCACTGCTCTTGTGCCTGCAGATAGGGCGCCCAGGCACCGTGAAGAGCAGCAAGAGCATTTAGGGCTGGGCCCTTCCTTGTGGGAGAAGGAGCCGGACGTTTGCCTTTTCGGCAAGAGGCTCTGCCGCGGCCGAGCGCCATGAGATGTTGCGTCTCTGGGAAAGCACAGATCCCCACTGCTCTTGTGCCTGCAGATAAGGCGCAAAGGCACCGTGAAGAGCAGCAAGAGCTTTCAGGGCTGGGCCCTTCCTTGTGGGAGAAGGAGCCGGACGTTTGCCTTTTCGGCAAGAGGCTCTGCCGCGGCCGAGCGCCATGAGATGTTGCGTCTCTGGGAAAGCACACATCCCCACTGCTCTTGTGCCTGCAGATAGGGTGCCAAGGCACCGTGAAGAGCAGCAAGAGCTTTCAGGGCTGGGCCCTTCCTTGTGGGAGAAGGAGCCGGACGTTTGCCTTTTCGGCAAGAGGCTCTGCCGCGGCTGAGACCCATGAGATATTGCGTCTCTGGGAAAGCACACATCCCCACTGCTGTTGTGCCTGCAGATAGGGCGCCAAGGCACCGTGAAGAGCAGCAAGAGCTTTCAGGGCTGGGCCCTTCCTTGTGGGAGAAGGACCCGGACGTTTGCCTTTTCAGCTAGAGGCTCTGCCGCGGTTGAGCGCCATGAGATGTTGCGTCTGTGAGAAAGCACAGATCCCCACTGCTCTTGTGCCTGCAGATAGGGCGCCAAGGCACCGTGAAGAGCAGCAAGAGCTTTGAGGGCTGGGCCCTTCCTTGTGGCAGAAGGAGCCGGACGTTTGCCTTTTCGGCAAGAGGCTCTGCCGCGGCCGAGCGCCATGAGATGTTGCGTCTCTGGGAAAGCACAGATCCCCACTGCTCTTGTGCCTGTAGATAGGGCGCCCAGGCACCGTGAAGAGCAGCAAGAGCATTTAGGGCTGGGCCCTTCCTTGTGGGAGAAGGAGCCGGACGTTTGCCTTTTCGGCAAGAGGCTCTGCCGCGGCCGAGCGCCATGAGATGTTGCGTCTCTGGGAAAGCACAGATCCCCACTGCTCTTGTGCCTGCAGATAAGGCGCAAAGGCACCGTGAAGAGCAGCAAGAGCTTTCAGGGCTGGGCCCTTCCTTGTGGGAGAAGGAGCCGGACGTTTGCCTTTTCGGCAAGAGGCTCTGCCGCGGCCGAGCGCCATGAGATGTTGCGTCTCTGGGAAAGCACACATCCCCACTGCTCTTGTGCCTGCAGATAGGGTGCCAAGGCACCGTGAAGAGCAGCAAGAGCTTTCAGGGCTGGGCCCTTCCTTGTGGGAGAAGGAGCCGGACGTTTGCCTTTTCGGCAAGAGGCTCTGCCGCGGCTGAGACCCATGAGATATTGCGTCTCTGGGAAAGCACACATCCCCACTGCTGTTGTGCCTGCAGATAGGGCGCCAAGGCACCGTGAAGAGCAGCAAGAGCTTTGAGGGCTGGGCCCTTCCTTGTGGGAGAAGGAGCCGGACGTTTGCATTTCGGCAAGAGGCTCTACCGCGGCAGAGCGCCATGAGATGTTGCGTCTCTGGGAAAGCACACATCCCCACTGCTGCTGTGCCTGCAGATAGGACGCCAAGGCACCGTGAAGAGCAGCAAGAGCTTTCAGGGCTGGGCCCTTCCTTGTGGGAGATGGAGCCGGACGTTTGCCTTTTCGGCAAGAGGCTCTTCCGCGGCCGAGCGCCATGAGATGTTGCGTCTCTGGGAAAGCAGACATCCCCACTGCTGCTGTGCCTGTAGATAGGGCGCCAAGGCACCGTGAAGAGCAGCAAGAGCTTTCAGGGCTGGGCCCTTCCTTGTGGGAGAAGGAGCCGGACGTTTGCCTTTTCGGCAAGAGGCTCTGCCGCGGCCGAGCGCCATGAGATGTTGCGTCTCTGGGAAAGCACAGATCCCCACTGCTCTTGTGCCTGCAGATAGGTTGCCAAGGCACTGTGAAGAGCAGCAAGAGCTTTCAGGGCTGGGCCCTTCCTTGTGGGAGATGGAGCCGGACGTTTGCCTTTTCGGCAAGAGGCTCTACCGCGGCCGAGCGCCATGAGATGTTGCGTCTCTGGGAAAGCACACATCCCCACTGCTCTTGTGCCTGCAGATAGGGCGCCAAGGCACCGTGAAGAGCAGCAAGACCTTTTAGGGCTGGGCCCTTCCTTGTGGGAGAAGGAGCCGGACGTTTGCCTTTTCGGCAAGAGGCTCTGCCGCGGCCGAGCGCCATGAGATGTTGCGTCTCTGGGAAAGCACACATCCCCACTGCTCTTGTGCCTGCAGATAGGGCGCCAAGGCACCGTGAAGAGCAGCAAGAGCTTTCAGGGCTGGGCCCTTCCTTGTGGGAGAAGGAGCCGGACGTTTGCCTTTTCGGCAAGAGGCTCTGCCGCGGCCGAGCGCCATGAGATGTTGCGTCTCTGGGAAAGCACAGATCCCCACTGCTCTTGTGCCTGTAGATAGGGCGCCAAGGCACCGTGAAGAGCAGCAAGAGCTTTCAGGGCTGGGCCCTTCCTTGTGGGAGAAGGAGCCGGAAGTTTGCCTTTTTGGCAAGAGGCTCTGCCGCGGCTGAGCGCCATGAGATGTTGCGTCTCTGGGAAAGCACAGATCCCCACTGCTCTTGTGCCTGTAGATAGGGCGCCAAGGCACCGTGAAGAGCAGCAAGAGCTTTCAGGGCTGGGCCCTTCCTTGTGGGAAGAGGAGCCGGACGTTTGCCTTTTCGGCTAGAGGCTCTGCCGCGGTTGAGCGCCATGAGATGTTGCGTCTGTGAGAAAGCACAGATCCCCACTGCTCTTGTGCCTGCAGATAGGGCGCCAAGGCACCGTGAAGAGCAGCAAGAGCTTTGAGGGCTGGGCCCTTCCTTGTGGCAGAAGGAGCCGGACGTTTGCCTTTTCGGCAAGAGGCTCTGCCGCGGCCGAGCGCCATGAGATGTTGCGTCTCTGGGAAAGCACAGATCCCCACTGCTCTTGTGCCTGTAGATAGGGCGCCAAGGCAACGTGAAGAGCAGCAAGAGCTTTCAGGGCTGGGCCCTTCCTTGTGGGAGATGGAGCCGGACGTTTGCCTTTTCGGCAAGAGGCTCTTCCGCGGCCGAGCGCCATGAGATGTTGCGTCTCTGGGAAAGCAGACATCCCCACTGCTCTTGTGCCTGCAGATAGGGCGCCAAGGCACCGTGAAGAGCAGCAAGAGCTTTGAGGGCTGGGCCCTTCCTTGTGGGAGAAGGAGCCGGACGTTTGCCTTTTCGGCAAGAGGCTCTGCCGCGGCCGAGCGCCATGAGATGTTGCGTCTCTGGGAAAGCACAGATCCCCACTGCTCTTGTGCCTGTAGATAGGGCACCAAGGCACTGTGAAGAGCAGCAAGAGCTTTCAGGGCTGGGCCCTTCCTTGTGGGAGATGGAGCCGGACGTTTGCCTTTTCGGCAAGAGGCTCTACCGCGGCCGAGCGCCATGAGATGTTGCGTCTCTGGAAAAGCACAGATCCCCACTGCTCTTGTGCCTGCAGATAGGGCGCCAAGGCACCGTGAAGAGCAGCAAGACCTTTTAGGGCTGGGCCCTTCCTTGTGGGAGAAGGAGCCGGACGTTTCCCTTTTCGGCAAGAGGCTCTGCCGCGGCCGAGCGCCATGAGATGTTGCGTCTCTGGGAAAGCACAGATCCCCACTGCTCTTGTGCCTGTAGATAGGGCGCCCAGGCACCGTGAAGAGCAGCAAGAGCATTTAGGGCTGGGCCCTTCCTTGTGGGAGAAGGAGCCGGACGTTTGCCTTTTCGGCAAGAGGCTCTGCCGCGGCCGAGCGCCATGAGATGTTGCGTCTCTGGGAAAGCACAGATCCCCACTGCTGCTGTGCCTGCAGATAAGGCGCAAAGGCACCGTGAAGAGCAGCAAGAGCTTTCAGGGCTGGGCCCTTCCTTGTGGGAGAAGGAGCCGGACGTTTGCCTTTTCGGCTAGAGGCTCTGCCGCGGCCGAGCGCCATGAGATGTTGCGTCTCTGGGAAAGCACACATCCCCACTGCTCTTGTGCCTGCAGATAGGGTGCCAAGGCACCGTGAAGAGCAGCAAGAGCTTTCAGGGCTGGGCCCTTCCTTGTGGCAGAAGGAGCCGGACGTTTGCCTTTTCGGCAAGAGGCTCTGCCGCGGCTGAGACCCATGAGATATTGCGTCTCTGGGAAAGCACACATCCCCACTGCTGTTGTGCCTGCAGATAGGGCGCCAAGGCACCGTGAAGAGCAGCAAGAGCTTTCAGGGCTGGGCCCTTCCTTGTGGGAGAAGGAGCCGGACGTTTGCCTTTTCGGCAAGAGGCTCTACCGCGGCAGAGCGCCATGAGATGTTGCGTCTCTGGGAAAGCACAGATCCCCACTGCTGCTGTGCCTGCAGATAGGGCGCCAAGGCACCGTGAAGAGCAGCAAGAGCTTTCAGGGCTGGGCCCTTCCTTGTGGGAGAAGGAGCCGGACGTTTGCCTTTTTGGCAAGAAGCTGTCCCGCGGCCGAGCGCCATGAGATGTTGCGTCTCTGGGAAAGCACACATCCCCACTGCTCTTGTGCCTGCAGATAGGGCGCCAAGGCACCGTGAAGAGCAGCAAGACCTTTTAGGGCTGGGCCCTTCCTTGTGGGAGAAGGAGCCGGACGTTTGCCTTTTCGGCAAGAGGCTCTGCCGCGGCCGAGCGCCATGAGATGTTGCGTCTCTGGGAAAGCACAGATCCCCACTGCTCTTGTGCCTGTAGATAGGGCGCCAAGGCACCGTGAAGATCAGCAAGACTTTTTAGGGCTGGGCCCTTCATTGTGGGAGAAGGAGCCGGACGTTTGCCTTTTCGGCTAGAGGCTCTGCCGCGGCCGAGCGCCATGAGATGTTGCGTCTCTGGGAAAGTAGACATCCCCACTGCTGCTGTGCCTGTAGATAGGGCGCCAAGGCACCGTGAAGAGCAGCAAGAGCTTTGAGGGCTGGGCCCTTCCTTGTGGGAGAAGGATCCGGACGTTTGCCTTTTCGGCTAGAGGCTCTGCCGCGGCCGAGCGCCATGAGATGTTGCGTCTCTGGGAAAGCACACATCCCCACTGCTCTTGTGCCTGCAGATAGGGTGCCAAGGCACCGTGAAGAGCAGCAAGAGCTTTCAGGGCTGGGCCCTTCCTTGTGGGAGATGGAGCCGGACGTTTGCCTTTTCGGCAAGAGGCTCTACCGCGGCCGAGCGCCATGAGATGTTGCGTCTCTGGGAAAGCACACATCCCCACTGCTCTTGTGCCTGCAGATAGGGCGCCAAGGCACCGTGAAGAGCAGCAAGACCTTTTAGGGCTGGGCCCTTCCTTGTGGGAGAAGGAGCCGGACGTTTGCCTTTTCGGCAAGAGGCTCTGCCGCGGCCGAGCGCCATGAGATGTTGCGTCTCTGGGAAAGCACACATCCCCACTGCTCTTGTGCCTGCAGATAGGGCGCCAAGGCACCGTGAAGAGCAGCAAGAGCTTTCAGGGCTGGGCCCTTCCTTGTGGGAGAAGGAGCCGGACGTTTGCCTTTTCGGCAAGAGGCTCTGCCGCGGCCGAGCGCCATGAGATGTTGCGTCTCTGGGAAAGCACAGATCCCCACTGCTCTTGTGCCTGTAGATAGGGCGCCAAGGCACCGTGAAGAGCAGCAAGAGCTTTCAGGGCTGGGCCCTTCCTTGTGGGAGAAGGAGCCGGAAGTTTGCCTTTTTGGCAAGAGGCTCTGCCGCGGCTGAGCGCCATGAGATGTTGCGTCTCTGGGAAAGCACAGATCCCCACTGCTCTTGTGCCTGTAGATAGGGCGCCAAGGCACCGTGAAGAGCAGCAAGAGCTTTCAGGGCTGGGCCCTTCCTTGTGGGAAGAGGAGCCGGACGTTTGCCTTTTCGGCTAGAGGCTCTGCCGCGGTTGAGCGCCATGAGATGTTGCGTCTGTGAGAAAGCACAGATCCCCACTGCTCTTGTGCCTGCAGATAGGGCGCCAAGGCACCGTGAAGAGCAGCAAGAGCTTTGAGGGCTGGGCCCTTCCTTGTGGCAGAAGGAGCCGGACGTTTGCCTTTTCGGCAAGAGGCTCTGCCGCGGCCGAGCGCCATGAGATGTTGCGTCTCTGGGAAAGCACAGATCCCCACTGCTCTTGTGCCTGTAGATAGGGCGCCAAGGCAACGTGAAGAGCAGCAAGAGCTTTCAGGGCTGGGCCCTTCCTTGTGGGAGATGGAGCCGGACGTTTGCCTTTTCGGCAAGAGGCTCTTCCGCGGCCGAGCGCCATGAGATGTTGCGTCTCTGGGAAAGCAGACATCCCCACTGCTCTTGTGCCTGCAGATAGGGCGCCAAGGCACCGTGAAGAGCAGCAAGAGCTTTGAGGGCTGGGCCCTTCCTTGTGGGAGAAGGAGCCGGACGTTTGCCTTTTCGGCAAGAGGCTCTGCCGCGGCCGAGCGCCATGAGATGTTGCGTCTCTGGGAAAGCACAGATCCCCACTGCTCTTGTGCCTGTAGATAGGGCACCAAGGCACTGTGAAGAGCAGCAAGAGCTTTCAGGGCTGGGCCCTTCCTTGTGGGAGATGGAGCCGGACGTTTGCCTTTTCGGCAAGAGGCTCTACCGCGGCCGAGCGCCATGAGATGTTGCGTCTCTGGAAAAGCACAGATCCCCACTGCTCTTGTGCCTGCAGATAGGGCGCCAAGGCACCGTGAAGAGCAGCAAGACCTTTTAGGGCTGGGCCCTTCCTTGTGGGAGAAGGAGCCGGACGTTTCCCTTTTCGGCAAGAGGCTCTGCCGCGGCCGAGCGCCATGAGATGTTGCGTCTCTGGGAAAGCACAGATCCCCACTGCTCTTGTGCCTGTAGATAGGGCGCCCAGGCACCGTGAAGAGCAGCAAGAGCATTTAGGGCTGGGCCCTTCCTTGTGGGAGAAGGAGCCGGACGTTTGCCTTTTCGGCAAGAGGCTCTGCCGCGGCCGAGCGCCATGAGATGTTGCGTCTCTGGGAAAGCACAGATCCCCACTGCTGCTGTGCCTGCAGATAAGGCGCAAAGGCACCGTGAAGAGCAGCAAGAGCTTTCAGGGCTGGGCCCTTCCTTGTGGGAGAAGGAGCCGGACGTTTGCCTTTTCGGCTAGAGGCTCTGCCGCGGCCGAGCGCCATGAGATGTTGCGTCTCTGGGAAAGCACACATCCCCACTGCTCTTGTGCCTGCAGATAGGGTGCCAAGGCACCGTGAAGAGCAGCAAGAGCTTTCAGGGCTGGGCCCTTCCTTGTGGCAGAAGGAGCCGGACGTTTGCCTTTTCGGCAAGAGGCTCTGCCGCGGCTGAGACCCATGAGATATTGCGTCTCTGGGAAAGCACACATCCCCACTGCTGTTGTGCCTGCAGATAGGGCGCCAAGGCACCGTGAAGAGCAGCAAGAGCTTTCAGGGCTGGGCCCTTCCTTGTGGGAGAAGGAGCCGGACGTTTGCCTTTTCGGCAAGAGGCTCTACCGCGGCAGAGCGCCATGAGATGTTGCGTCTCTGGGAAAGCACAGATCCCCACTGCTGCTGTGCCTGCAGATAGGGCGCCAAGGCACCGTGAAGAGCAGCAAGAGCTTTCAGGGCTGGGCCCTTCCTTGTGGGAGAAGGAGCCGGACGTTTGCCTTTTTGGCAAGAAGCTGTCCCGCGGCCGAGCGCCATGAGATGTTGCGTCTCTGGGAAAGCACACATCCCCACTGCTCTTGTGCCTGCAGATAGGGCGCCAAGGCACCGTGAAGAGCAGCAAGACCTTTTAGGGCTGGGCCCTTCCTTGTGGGAGAAGGAGCCGGACGTTTGCCTTTTCGGCAAGAGGCTCTGCCGCGGCCGAGCGCCATGAGATGTTGCGTCTCTGGGAAAGCACAGATCCCCACTGCTCTTGTGCCTGTAGATAGGGCGCCAAGGCACCGTGAAGATCAGCAAGACTTTTTAGGGCTGGGCCCTTCATTGTGGGAGAAGGAGCCGGACGTTTGCCTTTTCGGCTAGAGGCTCTGCCGCGGCCGAGCGCCATGAGATGTTGCGTCTCTGGGAAAGTAGACATCCCCACTGCTGCTGTGCCTGTAGATAGGGCGCCAAGGCACCGTGAAGAGCAGCAAGAGCTTTGAGGGCTGGGCCCTTCCTTGTGGGAGAAGGATCCGGACGTTTGCCTTTTCGGCTAGAGGCTCTGCCGCGGCCGAGCGCCATGAGATGTTGCGTCTCTGGGAAAGCACACATCCTCACTGCTCTTGTGCCTGCAGATAGGGTGCCAAGGCACCGTGAAGAGCAGCAAGAGCTTTCAGGGCTGGGCCCTTCCTTGTGGGAGAAGGAGCCGGACATTTGCCTTTTCGGCAAGAGGCTCTGCCGCGGCTGAGACCCATGAGATGTTGCGTCTCTGGGAAAGCACACATCCCCACTGCTGTTGTGCCTGCAGATAGGGCGCCAAGGCACCGTGAAGAGCAGCAAGAGCTTTCAGGGCTGGGCCCTTCCTTGTGGGAGAAGGAGCCGGACGTTTGCCTTTTTGGCAAGAAGCTGTCCCGCGGCCGAGCGCCATGAGATGTTGCGTCTCTGGGAAAGCACACATCCCCACTGCTCTTGTGCCTGCAGATAGGGCGCCAAGGCACCGTGAAGAGCAGCAAGACCTTTTAGGGCTGGGCCCTTCCTTGTGGGAGAAGGAGCCGGACGTTTGCCTTTTCGGCAAGAGGCTCTGCCGCGGCCGAGCGCCATGAGATGTTGCGTCTCTGGGAAAGCACAGATCCCCACTGCTCTTGTGCCTGTAGATAGGGCGCCAAGGCACCGTGAAGATCAGCAAGACTTTTTAGGGCTGGGCCCTTCCTTGTGGGAGAAGGAGCCGGACGTTTGCCTTTTCGGCAAGAGGCTCTGCCGCGGCCGAGCGCCATGAGATGCTGCGTCTCTGGGAAAGTAGACATCCCCACTGCTGCTGTGCCTGTAGATAGGGCGCCAAGGCACCGTGAAGAGCAGCAAGAGCTTTGAGGGCTGGGCCCTTCCTTGTGGGAGAAGGATCCGGACGTTTGCCTTTTCGGCTAGAGGCTCTGCCGCGGCCGAGCGCCATGAGATGTTGCGTCTCTGGGAAAGCACACATCCCCACTGCTCTTGTGCCTGCAGATAGGGTGCCAAGGCACCGTGAAGAGCAGCAAGAGCTTTCAGGGCTGGGCCCTTCCTTGTGGGAGAAGGAGCCGGACATTTGCCTTTTCGGCAAGAGGCTCTGCCGCGGCTGAGACCCATGAGATGTTGCGTCTCTGGGAAAGCACACATCCCCACTGCTGTTGTGCCTGCAGATAGGGCGCCAAGGCACCGTGAAGAGCAGCAAGAGCTTTCAGGGCTGGGCCCTTCCTTGTGGGAGAAGGAGCCGGACGTTTGCCTTTTCGGCAAGAGGCTCTGCCGCGGGCCGAGCGCCATGAGATGTTGCGTCTCTGGGAAAGCACAGATCCCCACTGCTCTTGTGCCTGCAGATAGGGCGCCAAGGCACCGTGAAGAGCAACAAGAGCTTTCAGGGCTGGGCCCTTCCTTGTGGGAGAAGGAGCCGGACGTTTGCCTTTTCGGCAAGAGGCTCTGCCGCGGCCGAGCGCCATGAGATGTTGCGTCTCTGGGAAAGCAGACATCCCCACTGCTCTTGTGCCTGTAGATAGGGCGCCAAGGCACCGTGAAGAGCAGCAAGAGCTTTCAGGGCTGGGCCCTTCCTTGTGGGAGAAGGAGCCGGACGTTTGCCTTTTCGGCAAGAGGCTCTGCCGCGGCCGAGCGCCATGAGATGTTGCGTCTCTGGGAAAGCACAGATCCCCACTGCTCTTGTGCCTGCAGATAGGGCGCCAAGGCACCGTGAAGAGCAGCAAGAGCTTTCAGGGCTGGGCCCTTCCTTGTGGGAGAAGGAGCCGGACGTTTGCCTTTTCGGCAAGAGGCTCTGCCGCGGCCGAGCGCCATGAGATGTTGCGTCTCTGGGAAAGCAGACATCCCCACTGCTCTTGTGCCTGTAGATAGGGCGCCAAGGCACCGTGAAGAGCAGCAAGAGCTTTCAGGGCTGGGCCCTTCCTTGTGGGAGAAGGAGCCGGACGTTTGCCTTTTCGGCAAGAGGCTCTGCCGCGGCCGAGCGCCATGAGATGTTGCGTCTCTGGGAAAGCACAGATCCCCACTGCTCTTGTGCCTGTAGATAGGGCGCCAAGGCACTGTGAAGAGCAGCAAGAGCTTTCAGGGCTGGGCCCTTCCTTGTGGGAGATGGAGCCGGACGTTTGCCTTTTCGGCAAGAGGCTCTACCGCGGCCGAGCACAATGAGATGTTGCGTCTCTGGGAAAGCACAGATCCCCACTGCTCTTGTGCCTGCAGATAGGGCGCCAAGGCACCGTGAAGAGCAGCAAGAGCTTTCAGGGCTGGGCCCTTCCTTGTGGGAGAAGGAGCCGGACGTTTGCCTTTTCGGCAAGAGGCTCTGCCGCGGCCGAGCGCCATGAGATGTTGCGTCTCTGGGAAAGCACACATCCCCACTGCTCTTGTGCCTGCAGATAGGGTGCCAAGGCACCGTGAAGAGCAGCAATAGCTTTCAGGGCTGGGCCCTTCCTTGTGGCAGAAGGAGCCGGACGTTTGCCTTTTCGGCAAGAGGCTCTGCCGCGGCTGAGACCCATGAGATGTTGCGTCTCTGGGAAAGCACACATCCCCACTGCTGTTGTGCCTGCAGATAGGGCGCCAAGGCACCGTGAAGAGCAGCAAGAGCTTTCAGGGCTGGGCCCTTCCTTGTGGGAGAAGGAGCCGGACGTTTGCCTTTTCGGCAAGAGGCTCTGCCGCGGCCGAGCGCCATGAGATGTTGCGTCTCTGGGAAAGCACAGATCCCCACTGCTCTTGTGCCTGCAGATAGGGCGCCAAGGCACCGTGAAGAGCAGCAAGAGCTTTCAGGGCTGGGCCCTTCCTTGTGGGAGAAGGAGCCGGACGTTTGCCTTTTCGGCAAGAGGCTCTGCCGCGGCCGAGCGCCATGAGATGTTGCGTCTCTGGGAAAGCACAGATCCCCACTGCTCTTGTGCCTGTAGATAGGGCGCCAAGGCACCGTGAAGAGCAGCAAGAGCTTTCAGGGCTGGGCCCTTCCTTGTGGGAGAAGGAGCCGGAAGTTTGCCTTTTTGGCAAGAGGCTCTGCCGCGGCCGAGCGCCATGAGATGTTGCGTCTCTGGGAAAGCACAGATCCCCACTGCTCTTGTGCCTGTAGATAGGGCGCCAAGGCACCGTGAAGAGCAGCAAGAGCTTTGAGGGCTGGGCCCTTCCTTGTGGGAGAAGGAGCCGGACGTTTGCCTTTTCGGCAAGAGGCTCTGCCGCGGCCGAGCGCCATGAGATGTTGCGTCTCTGGGAAAGCACAGATCCCCACTGCTCTTGTGTCTGTAGATAGGGCGCCAAGGCACCGTGAAGAGCAGCAAGAGCTTTGAGGGCTGGGCCCTTCCTTGTGGCAGAAGGAGCCGGACGTTTGCCTTTTCGGCAAGAGGCTCTGCCGCGGCCGAGCGCCATGAGATGTTGCGTCTCCGGGAAAGCAGACATCCCCACTGCTGCTGTGCCTGTAGATAGGGCGCCAAGGCACCGTGAAGAGCAGCAAGAGCTTTCAGGGCTGGGCCCTTCCTTGTGGGAGAAGGAGCCGGACGTTTGCCTTTTCGGCAAGAGGCTCTGCCGCGGCCGAGCGCCATGAGATGTTGCGTCTCTGGGAAAGCACACATCCCCACTGCTGTTGTGCCTGCAGATAGGGCGCCAAGGCACCGTGAAGAGCAGCAAGAGCTTTCAGGGCTGGGCCCTTCCTTGTGGGAGAAGGAGCCGGA
This sequence comes from Harpia harpyja, assembly GCF_026419915.1. Taxonomy (NCBI): domain Eukaryota; kingdom Metazoa; phylum Chordata; class Aves; order Accipitriformes; family Accipitridae; genus Harpia; species Harpia harpyja. The sequence continues at coordinate 14,436,611 of NC_068958.1, forward strand.
CGTTTGCCTTTTCGGCAAGAGGCTCTACCGCGGCAGAGCGCGATGAGATCTTGCGTCTCTGGGAAAGCACACATCCCAACTGCTCTTGTGCCTGCAGATAGGGCGCCAAGGCACCGTGAAGAGCAGCAAGAGCTTTCAGGGCTGGGCCCTTCCTTGTGGGAGAAGGAGCCGGACGTTTGCCTTTTCGGCAAGAGGCTCTGCCGCGGCCGAGCGCCATGAGATGTTGCGTCTCTGGGAAAGCACAGATCCCCACTGCTGCTGTGCCTGTAGATAGGGCGCCAAGGCACCGTGAAGAGCAGCAAGAGCTTTCAGGGCTGGGCCCTTCCTTGTGGGAGAAGGAGCCGGAAGTTTGCCTTTTTGGCAAGAGGCTCTGCCGTGGCTGAGCGCCATGAGATGTTGCGTCTCTGGGAAAGCACAGATCCCCACTGCTCTTGTGCCTGTAGATAGGGCGCCAAGGCACCGTGAAGAGCAGCAAGAGCTTTCAGGGCTGGGCCCTTCCTTGTGGGAGAAGGAGCCGGACGTTTGCCTTTTCGGCAAGAGGCTCTACCGCGGCCGAGCGCCATGAGATGTTGCGTCTCTGGGAAAGCACACATCCCCACTGCTCTTGTGCCTGCAGATAGGGCACCAAGGCACCGTGAAGAGCAGCAAGAGCTTTCAGGGCTGGGCCCTTCCTTGTGGGAGAAGGAGCCGGACGTTTGCCTTTTCGGCAAGAGGCTCTGCCGCGGCCGAGCGCCATGAGATGTTGCGTCTCTGGGAAAGCACAGATCCCCACTGCTCTTGTGCCTGTAGATAGGGCGCCAAGGCACCGTGAAGAGCAGCAAGAGCTTTCAGGGCTGGGCCCTTCCTTGTGGGAGAAGGAGCCGGATGTTTGCCTTTTCGGCAAGAGGCTCTGCCGCGGCCGAGCGCCATGAGATGTTGCGTCTCTGGGAAAGCACAGATCCCCACTGCTCTTGTGCCTGCAGATAGGGTGCCAAGGCACCGTGAAGAGCAGCAAGAGCTTTCAGGGCTGGGCCCTTCCTTGTGGCAGAAGGAGCCGGACGTTTGCCTTTTCGGCAAGAGGCTCTGCCGCGGCTGAGACCCATGAGATGTTGCGTCTCTGGGAAAGCACACATCCCCACTGCTGTTGTGCCTGCAGATAGGGCGCCAAGGCACCGTGAAGAGCAGCAAGAGCTTTCAGGGCTGGGCCCTTCCTTGTGGGAGAAGGAGCCGGACGTTTGCCTTTTCGGCAAGAGGCTCTGCCGCGGCCGAGCGCCATGAGATGTTGCGTCTCTGGGAAAGCACAGATCCCCACTGCTCTTGTGCCTTCAGATAGGGCGCCAAGGCACCGTGAAGAGCAGCAAGAGCTTTCAGGGCTGGGCCCTTCCTTGTGGGAGAAGGAGCCGGACGTTTGCCTTTTCGGCAAGAGGCTCTGCCGCGGCCGAGCGCCATGAGATGTTGCGTCTCTGGGAAAGCAGACATCCCCACTGCTCTTGTGCCTGTAGATAGGGCGCCAAGGCACCGTGAAGAGCAGCAAGAGCTTTCAGGGCTGGGCCCTTCCTTGTGGCAGAAGGAGCCGGACGTTTGCCTTTTCGGCAAGAGGCTCTGCCGCGGCTGAGACCCATGAGATGTTGCGTCTCTGGGAAAGCACACATCCCCACTGCTGTTGTGCCTGCAGATAGGGCGCCAAGGCACCGTGAAGAGCAGCAAGAGCTTTCAGGGCTGGGCCCTTCCTTGTGGGAGAAGGAGCCGGACGTTTGCCTTTTCGGCAAGAGGCTCTACCGCGGCAGAGCGCGATGAGATCTTGCGTCTCTGCGAAAGCACACATCCCCACTGCTCTTGTGCCTGCAGATAGGGCGCCAAGGCACCGTGAAGAGCAGCAAGAGCTTTCAGGGCTGGGCCCTTCCTTGTGGGACAAGGAGCCGGACGTTTGCCTTTTCGGCAAGAGGCTCTGCCGCGGCCGAGCGCCATGAGATGTTGCGTCTCTGGGAAAGCACAGATCCCCACTGCTGCTGTGCCTGTAGATAGGGCGCCAAGGCACCGTGAAGAGCAGCAAGAGCTTTCAGGGCTGGGCCCTTCCTTGTGGGAGAAGGAGCCGGAAGTTTGCCTTTTTGGCAAGAGGCTCTGCCGCGGCTGAGCGCCATGAGATGTTGCGTCTCTGGGAAAGCACAGATCCCCACTGCTCTTGTGCCTGTAGATAGGGCGCCAAGGCACCGTGAAGAGCAGCAAGAGCTTTCAGGGCTGGGCCCTTCCTTGTGGGAGAAGGAGCCGGACGTTTGCCTTTTCGGCTAGAGGCTCTGCCGCGGTTGAGCGCCATGAGATGTTGCGTCTGTGAGAAAGCACAGATCCCCACTGCTCTTGTGCCTGCAGATAGGGCACCAAGGCACCGTGAAGAGCAGCAAGAGCTTTGAGGGCTGGGCCCTTCCTTGTGGGAGAAGGAGCCGGACGTTTGCCTTTTCGGCAAGAGGCTCTTCCGCGGCCGAGCGCCATGAGATGTTGCGTCTCTGGGAAAGCACACATCCCCACTGCTGCTGTGCCTTTAGATAGGGCGCCAAGGCACCGTGAAGAGCAGCAAGAGCTTTCAGGGCTGGGCCCCTCCTTGTGGGAGAAGGAGTTGGACGTTTGCCTTTTCGGCAAGAGGCTCTGCCGCGGCCGAGCGCCATGAGATGTTGCGTCTCTGGGAAAGCACAGATCCCCACTGCTCTTGTGCCTGTAGATAGGGCGCCAAGGCACTGTGAAGAGCAGCAAGAGCTTTCAGGGCTGGGCCCTTCCTTGTGGGAGATGGAGCCGGACGTTTGCCTTTTCGGCAAGAGGCTCTACCGCGGCCGAGCGCCATGAGATGTTGCGTCTCTGGGAAAGCACACATCCCCACTGCTGTTGTGCCTGCAGATAGGGCGCCAAGGCACCGTGAAGAGCAGCAAGAGCTTTCAGGGCTGGGCCCTTCCTTGTGGGAGAAGGAGCCGGACGTTTGCCTTTTCGGCAAGAGGCTCTGCCGCGGCCGAGCGCCATGAGATGTTGCGTCTCTGGGAAAGCACAGATCCCCACTGCTCTTGTGCCTGTAGATAGGGCGCCAAGGCACCGTGAAGAGCAGCAAGAGCTTTCAGGGCTGGGCCCTTCCTTGTGGGAGAAGGAGCCGGAAGTTTGCCTTTTTGGCAAGAGGCTCTGCCGCGGCTGAGCGCCATGAGATGTTGCGTCTCTGGGAAAGCACACATCCCCACTGCTGTTGTGCCTGCAGATAGGGCGCCAAGGCACCGTGAAAGCAGCAAGAGCTTTCAGGGCTGGGCCCTTCCTTGTGGGAGAAGGAGCCGGACGTTTGCCTTTTCGGCTAGAGGCTCTGCCGCGGTTGAGCGCCATGAGATGTTGCGTCTGTGAGAAAGCACAGATCCCCACTGCTCTTGTGCCTGCAGATAGGGCGCCAAGGCACCGTGAAGAGCAGCAAGAGCTTTGAGGGCTGGGCCCTTCCTTGTGGGAGAAGGAGCCGGACGTTTGCCTTTTCGGCAAGAGGCTCTTCCGCGGCCGAGCGCCATGAGATGTTGCGTCTCTGGGAAAGTAGACATCCCCACTGCTCTTGTGCCTGTAGATAGGGCGCCAAGGCACCGTGAAGAGCAGCAAGAGCTTTGAGGGCTGGGCCCTTCCTTGTGGGAGAAGGAGCCGGACGTTTGCCTTTTCGGCAAGAGGCTCTGCCGCGGCCGAGCGCCATGAGATGTTGCGTCTCTGGGAAAGCACAGATCCCCACTGCTCTTGTGCCTGTAGATAGGGCGCCAAGACACTGTGAAGAGCAGCAAGAGCTTTCAGGGCTGGGCCCTTCCTTGTGGGAGATGGAGCCGGACGTTTGCCTTTTCGGCAAGAGGCTCTACCGCGGCCGAGCACCATGAGATGTTGCGTCTCTGGGAAAGCACACATCCCCACTGCTCTTGTGCCTGCAGATAGGGCGCCAAGGCACCGTGAAGAGCAGCAAGACCTTTTAGGGCTGGGCCCTTCCTTGTGGGAGAAGGAGCCGGATGTTTGCCTTTTCGGCAAGAGGCTCTGCCGCGGCCGAGCGCCATGAGATGTTGCGTCTCTGGGAAAGCACAGATCCCCACTGCTCTTGTGCCTGCAGATAGGGTGCCAAGGCACCGTGAAGAGCAGCAAGAGCTTTCAGGGCTGGGCCCTTCCTTGTGGCAGAAGGAGCCGGACGTTTGCCTTTTCGGCAAGAGGCTCTGCCGCGGCTGAGACCCATGAGATGTTGCGTCTCTGGGAAAGCACACATCCCCACTGCTGTTGTGCCTGCAGATAGGGCGCCAAGGCACCGTGAAGAGCAGCAAGAGCTTTCAGGGCTGGGCCCTTCCTTGTGGGAGAAGGAGCCGGACGTTTGCCTTTTCGGCAAGAGGCTCTGCCGCGGCCGAGCGCCATGAGATGTTGCGTCTCTGGGAAAGCACAGATCCCCACTGCTCTTGTGCCTTCAGATAGGGCGCCAAGGCACCGTGAAGAGCAGCAAGAGCTTTCAGGGCTGGGCCCTTCCTTGTGGGAGAAGGAGCCGGACGTTTGCCTTTTCGGCAAGGGGCTCTGCCGCGGCCGAGCGCCATGAGATGTTGCGTCTCTGGGAAAGCAGACATCCCCACTGCTCTTGTGCCTGTAGATAGGGCGCCAAGGCACCGTGAAGAGCAGCAAGAGCTTTCAGGGCTGGGCCCTTCCTTGTGGCAGAAGGAGCCGGACGTTTGCCTTTTCGGCAAGAGGCTCTGCCGCGGCCGAGCGCCATGAGATGTTGCGTCTCTGGGAAAGCACAGATCCCCACTGCTGCTGTGCCTGTAGATAGGGCGCCAAGGCACCGTGAAGAGCAGCAAGAGCTTTCAGGGCTGGGCCCTTCCTTGTGGGAGAAGGAGCCGGAAGTTTGCCTTTTTGGCAAGAGGCTCTGCCGCGGCTGAGCGCCATGAGATGTTGCGTCTCTGGGAAAGCACAGATCCCCACTGCTCTTGTGCCTGTAGATAGGGCGCCAAGGCACCGTGAAGAGCAGCAAGAGCTTTCAGGGCTGGGCCCTTCCTTGTGGGAGAAGGAGCCGGACGTTTGCCTTTTCGGCTAGAGGCTCTGCCGCGGTTGAGCGCCATGAGATGTTGCGTCTGTGAGAAAGCACAGATCCCCACTGCTCTTGTGCCTGCAGATAGGGCACCAAAGCACCGTGAAGAGCAGCAAGAGCTTTGAGGGCTGGGCCCTTCCTTGTGGGAGAAGGAGCCGGACGTTTGCCTTTTCGGCAAGAGGCTCTTCCGCGGCCGAGCGCCATGAGATGTTGCGTCTCTGGGAAAGCACACATCCCCACTGCTGCTGTGCCTGTAGATAGGGCGCCAAGGCACCGTGAAGAGCAGCAAGAGCTTTCAGGGCTGGGCCCTTCCTTGTGGGAGAAGGAGCCGGACGTTTGCCTTTTCGGCAAGAGGCTCTGCCGCGGCCGAGCGCCATGAGATGTTGCGTCTCTGGGAAAGCACACATCCCCACTGCTGTTGTGCCTGCAGATAGGGCGCCAAGGCACCGTGAAGAGCAGCAAGAGCTTTCAGGGCTGGGCCCTTCCTTGTGGGAGAAGGAGCCGGACGTTTGCCTTTTCGGCTAGAGGCTCTGCCGCGGCCGAGCGCCATGAGATGTTGCGTCTCTGGGAAAGCACACATCCCCACTGCTCTTGTGCCTGCAGATAGGGTGCCAAGGCACCGTGAAGAGCAGCAAGAGCTTTCAGGGCTGGGCCCTTCCTTGTGGGAGAAGGAGCCGGACGTTTGCCTTTTCGGCAAGAGGCTCTGCCGCGGCTGAGACCCATGAGATATTGCGTCTCTGGGAAAGCACACATCCCCACTGCTGTTGTGCCTGCAGATAGGGCGCCAAGGCACCGTGAAGAGCAGCAAGAGCTTTCAGGGCTGGGCCCTTCCTTGTGGGAGAAGGAGCCGGACGTTTGCCTTTTCGGCAAGAGGCTCTACCGTGGCCGAGCGCCATGAGATGTTGCGTCTCTGGGAAAGCACAGATCCCCACTGCTGCTTTGCCTGCAGATAGGGCGCCAAGGCACCGTGAAGAGCAGCAAGAGCTTTCAGGGCTGGGCCCTTCCTTGTGGGAGAAGGAGCCGGACGTTTGCCTTTTCGGAAAGAGGCTCTGCCGCGGCCGAGCGCCATGAGATGTTGCGTCTCTGGGAAAGCACAGATCCCCACTGCTCTTGTGCCTGTAGATAGGGCGCCAAGGCACCGTGAAGAGCAGCAAGAGCTTTCAGGGCTGGGCCCTTCCTTGTGGGAGAAGGAGCCGGAAGTTTGCCTTTTTGGCAAGAGGCTCTGCCGCGGGCGAGCGCCATGAGATGTTGCGTCTCTGGGAAAGCACAGATCCCCACTGCTCTTGTGCCTGTAGATAGGGCGCCAAGGCACCGTGAAGAGCAGCAAGAGCTTTCAGGGCTGGGCCCTTCCTTGTGACAGAAGGAGCCGGACGTTTGCCTTTTCGGCTAGAGGCTCTGCCGCAGTTGAGCGCCATGAGATGTTGCGTCTGTGAGAAAGCACAGATCCCCACTGCTCTTGTGCCTGCAGATAGGGCGCCAAGGCACCGTGAAGAGCAGCAAGAGCTTTGAGGGCTGGGCCCTTCCTTGTGGCAGAAGGAGCCGGACGTTTGCCTTTTCGGCAAGAGGCTCTGCCGCGGCCGAGCGCCATGAGATGTTGTGTCTCTGGGAAAGCACAGATCCCCACTGCTCTTGTGCCTGTAGATAGGGCGCCAAGGCAACGTGAAGAGCAGCAAGAGCTTTCACGGCTGGGCTCTTCCTTGTGGCAGAAGGAGCCGGACGTTTGCCTTTTCGGCAAGAGGCTCTTCCGCGGCCGAGCGCCATGAGATGTTGCGTCTCTGGGAAAGCAGACATCCCCACTGCTGCTGTGCCTGTAGATAGGGCACCAAGGCACCGTGAAGAGCAGCAAGAGCTTTCAGGGCTGGGCCCTTCCTTGTGGGAGAAGGAGCCGGACGTTTGCCTTTTCGGCAAGAGGCTCTGCCGCGGCCGAGCGCCATGAGATGTTGCGTCTCTGGGAAAGCACAGATCCCCACTGCTCTTGTGCCTGTAGATAGGGCGCCAAGGCACTGTGAAGAGCAGCAAGAGCTTTCAGGGCTGGGCCCTTCCTTGTGGGAGAAGGAGCCGGACGTTTGCCTTTTCGGCAAGAGGCTCTGCCGCGGCCGAGCGCCATGAGATGTTGCGTCTCTGGGAAAGCACACATCCCCACTGCTCTTGTGCCTGCAGATAGGGCGCCAAGGCACCGTGAAGAGCAGCAAGACCTTTTAGGGCTGGGCCCTTCCTTGTGGGAGAAGGAGCCGGACGTTTCCCTTTTCGGCAAGAGGCTCTGCCGCGGCCGAGCGCCATGAGATGTTGCGTCTCTGGGAAAGCACAGATCCCCACTGCTCTTGTGCCTGTAGATAGGGCGCCCAGGCACCGTGAAGAGCAGCAAGAACTTTCAGGGCTGGGCCCTTCCTTGTGGGAGAAGGAGCCGGACGTTTGCCTTTTCGGCAAGAGGCTCTGCCGCGGCCGAGCGCCATGAGATGTTGCGTCTCTGGGAAAGCACAGATCCCCACTGCTCTTGTGCCTGCAGATAAGGCGCCAAGGCACCGTGAAGAGCAGCAAGAGCTTTCAGGGCTGGGCCCTTCCTTGTGGGAGAAGGAGCCGGACGTTTGCCTTTTCGGCTAGAGGCTCTGCCGCGGCCGAGCGCCATGAGATGTTGCGTCTCTGGGAAAGCACACATCCCCACTGCTCTTGTGCCTGCAGATAGGGTGCCAAGGCACCGTGAAGAGCAGCAAGAGCTTTCAGGGCTGGGCCCTTCCTTGTGGGAGAAGGAGCCGGACGTTTGCCTTTTCGGCAAGAGGCTCTGCCGCGGCCGAGCGCCATGAGATGTTGCGTCTCTGGGAAAGCACAGATCCCCACTGCTGCTGTGCCTGCAGATAGGGCGCCAAGGCACCGTGAAGAGCAGCAAGAGCTTTCAGGGCTGGGCCCTTCCTTGTGGGAGAAGGAGCCGGACGTTTGCCTTTTTGGCAAGAAGCTGTCCCGCGGGCCGAGCGCCATGAGATGTTGCGTCTCTGGGAAAGCACAGATCCCCACTGCTGTTGTGCCTGCAGATAGGGCGCCAAGGCACCGTGAAGAGCAGCAAGACCTTTTAGGGCTGGGCCCTTCCTTGTGGGAGAAGGAGCCGGACGTTTGCCTTTTCGGCAAGAGGCTCTGCCGCGGCAGAGCGCCATGAGATGTTGCGTCTCTGGGAAAGCACAGATCCCCACTGCTGTTGTGCCTGTAGATAGGGCGCCAAGGCACCGTGAAGAGCAGCAAGACCTTTTAGGGCTGGGCCCTTCCTTGTGGGAGAAGGAGCCGGACGTTTGCCTTTTCGGCTAGAGGCTCTGCCGCGGCCGAGCGCCATGAGATGTTGCGTCTCTGGGAAAGCACAGATCCCCACTGCTGTTGTGCCTGCAGATAGGGCGCCAAGGCACCGTGAAGAGCAGCAAGACCTTTTAGGGCTGGGCCCTTCCTTGTGGGAGAAGGAGCCGGACGTTTGCCTTTTCGGCAAGAGGCTCTGCCGCGGCAGAGCGCCATGAGATGTTGCGTCTCTGGGAAAGCACAGATCCCCACTGCTGTTGTGCCTGTAGATAGGGCGCCAAGGCACCGTGAAGAGCAGCAAGACCTTTTAGGGCTGGGCCCTTCCTTGTGGGAGAAGGAGCCGGACGTTTGCCTTTTCGGCAAGAGGCTCTGCCGCGGCTGAGACCCATGAGATGTTGCGTCTCTGGGAAAGCACAGATCCCCACTGCTGTTGTGCCTGTAGATAGGGCGCCAAGGCACCGTGAAGAGCAGCAAGACCTTTTAGGGCTGGGCCTTTCCTTGTGGGAGAAGGAGCCGGACGTTTGCCTTTTCGGCTAGAGGCTCTGCCGCGGCCGAGCGCCATGAGATGTTGCGTCTCTGGGAAAGCACACATCCCCACTGCTCTTGTGCCTGCAGATAGGGTGCCAAGGCACCGTGAAGAGCAGCAAGAGCTTTCAGGGCTGGGCCCTTCCTTGTGGGAGAAGGAGCCGGACGTTTGCCTTTTCGGCAAGAGGCTCTGCCGCGGCTGAGACCCATGAGATGTTGCGTCTCTGGGAAAGCACAGATCCCCACTGCTCTTGTGCCTGCAGATAGGGCGCCAAGGCACCGTGAAGAGCAGCAAGAGCTTTCAGGGCTGGGCCCTTCCTTGTGGGAGAAGGAGCCGGACGTTTGCCTTTTCGGCAAGAGGCTCTGCCGCGGCCGAGCGCCATGAGATGTTGCGTCTCTGGGAAAGCACACATCCCCACTGCTGCTGTGCCTGTAGATAGGGCACCAAGGCACCGTGAAGAGCAGCAAGAGCTTTCAGGGCTGGGCCCTTCCTTGTGGCAGAAGGTGCCGGATGTTTGCCTTTTCGGCAAGAGGCTCTGCCACGGCCGAGCGCCATGAGATGTTGCGTCTCTGGGAAAGCACAGATCCCCACTGCTGCTGTGCCTGTAGATAGGGCGCCAAGGCACCGTGAAGAGCAGCAAGAGCTTTGAGGGCTGGGCCCTTCCTTGTGGGAGAAGGAGCCGGACGTTTGCCTTTTCGGCAAGAGGCTCTGCCGCGGCCGAGCGCCATGAGATGTTGCGTCTCTGGGAAAGCACACATCCCCACTGCTCTTGTGCCTGTAGATGGGGCGCCAAGGCATCGTGAAGAGCAGCAAGAGCTTTCAGGGCTGGGCCCTTCCTTGTGGGAGAAGGAGCCGGACGTTTGCCTTTTCGGCAACAAGCTGTCCCGCGGCCGAGCGCCATGAGATGTTGCGTCTCTGGGAAAGCACACATCCCCACTGCTGCTGTGCCTGTAGATAGGGCGCCAAGGCACCGTGAAGAGCAGCAAGAGCTTTCAGGGCTGGGCCCTTCCTTGTGGGAGAAGGAGCCGGACGTTTGCCTTTTCGGAAAGAGGCTCTACCGCGGCCGAGCGCCATGAGATCTTGCGTCTCTGGGAAAGCACACATCCCCACTGCTCTTGTGCCTGCAGATAGGGCGCCAAGGCACCGTGAAGAGCAGCAAGAGCTTTCAGGGCTGGGCCCTTCCTTGTGGGAGAAGGAGCCGGACGTTTGCCTTTTCGGCAACAAGGTGTCCCGCGGCCGAGAGCCATGAGATGTTGCGTCTCTGGGAAAACACAGATCCCCACTGCTCTTGTGCCTGTAGATAGGGTGCCAAGGCACCGTGAAGAGCAGCAAGAGCTTTCAGGGCTGGGCCCTTCCTTGTGGGAGAAGGAGCCGGACGTTTGCCTTTTCGGCAAGAGGCTCTGCCGCGGCCGAGCGCCATGAGATCTTGCGTCTCTGGGAAAGCACACATCCCCACTGCTCTTGTGCCTGCAGATAGGGCGCCAAGGCACCGTGAAGAGCAGCAAGAGCTTTCAGGGCTGGGCCCTTCCTTGTGGGAGAAGGAACCGGACGTTTGCCTTTTCGGCAAGAGGCTCTGCCGCGGCCGAGCGCCATGAGATGTTGCGTCTCTGGGAAAGCACAGATCCCCACTGCTCTTGTGCCTGCAGATAGGGCGCCAAGGCACCGTGAAGAGCAGCAAGAGCTTTCAGGGCTGGGCCCTTCCTTGTGGCAGAAGGAGCCGGACGTTTGCCTTTTTGGCAAGAGGCTCTGCCGCGGCCGAGCGCCATGAGATGTTGCGTCTCTGGGAAAGCACACATCCCCACTGCTCTTGTGCCTGTAGACAGGGCGCCAAGGCACCGTGAAGAGCAGCAAGAGCTTTCAGGGCTGGGCCCTTCCTTGTGGCAGAAGGAGCCGGACGTTTGCCTTTTCGGCAAGAGGCTCTGCCGCGGCCGAGCGCCATGAGATCTTGCGTCTCTGGGAAAGCACAGATCCCCACTGCTGCTGTGCCTGTAGATAGGGCGCCAAGGCACCGTGAAGAGCAGCAAGAGCTTTCAGGGCTGGGCCCTTCCTTGTGGGAGAAGGAGCCGGACGTTTGCCTTTTCGGCAAGAGGCTCTGCCGAGGCCGAGCGCCATGAGATCTTGCGTCTCTGGGAAAGCACAGATCCCCACTGCTCTTGTGCCTGTAGATAGGGCGCCAAGGCACCGTGAAGAGCAGCAAGAGCTTTCAGGGCTGGGCCCTTCCTTGTGGGAGAAGGAGCCGGACGTTTGCCTTTTCGGCAAGAGGCTCTGCCGCGGCCGAGCGCCATGAGATGTTGCGTCTCTGGGAAAGCACACATCCCCACTGCTGCTGTGCCTGTAGATAGGGCGCCAAGGCACCGTGAAGAGCAGCAAGAGCTTTCAGGGCTGGGCCCTTCCTTGTGGGAGAAGGAGCCGGACGTTTGCCTTTTCGGCAAGAGGCTCTGCCGCGGCCGAGCGCCATGAGATGTTGCGTCTCTGGGAAAGCACACATCCCCACTGCTCTTGTGCCTGTAGATGGGGCGCCAAGGCATCGTGAAGAGCAGCAAGAGCTTTCAGGTTTGGGCCCTTCCTTGTGGGAGAAGGAGAAGGACGTTTGCCTTTTCGGCAACAAGCTGTCCCGCGGCCGAGCGCCATGAGATGTTGCGTCTCTGGGAAAGCACACATCCCCACTGCTGCTGTGCCTGTAGATAGGGCGCCAAGGCACCGTGAAGAGCAGCAAGAGCTTTCAGGGCTGGGCCCTTCCTTGTGGGAGAAGGAGCCGGACGTTTGCCTTTTCGGCAAGAGGCTCTACCGCGGCCGAGCGCCATGAGATCTTGCGTCTCTGGGAAAGCACACATCCCCACTGCTGTTGTGCCTGCAGATAGGGCGCCAAGGCACCGTGAAGAGCAGCAAGAGCTTTCAGGGCTGGGCCCTTCCTTGTGGGAGAAGGAGCCGGACGTTTGCTTTTTCGGCAACAAGGTGTCCCGCGGCCGAGAGCCATGAGATGTTGCGTCTCTGGGAAAGCACACATCCCCACTGCTCTTGTGCCTGTAGATAGGGCGCCAAGGCACCGTGAAGAGCAGCAAGAGCTTTCAGGGCTCGGCCCTTCCTTGTGGCAGAAGGAGCCGGACGTTTGCCTTTTCGGCAAGAGGCTCTGCCGCGGCCGAGCGCCATGAGATGTTGCGTCTCTGGGAAAGCACACATCCCCACTGCTGCTGTGCCTGTAGATAGGGCGCCAAGGCACCGTGAAGAGCAGCAAGAGCTTTCAGGGCTGGGCCCTTCCTTGTGGGAGAAGGAGCCAGACGTTTGCCTTTTCGGCAAGAGGCTCTGCCGCGGCCGAGCGCCATGAGATGTTGCGTCTCTGGGAAAGCACAGATCCCCACTGCTCTTGTGCCTGTAGATAGGGCGCCAAGGCACCGTGAAGAGCAGCAAGAGCTTTCAGGGCTGGGCCCTTCCTTGTGGGAGAAGGAGCCGGACGTTTGCCTTTTCGGCAAGAGACTCTGCCGCGGCCTAGCGCCATGAGATGTTGCGTCTCTGGGAAAGCACAGATCCCCACTGCTCTTGTGCCTGTAGATAGGGCGCCAAGGCACCGTGAAGAGCAGCAAGAGCTTTGAGGGCTGGGCCCTTCCTTGTGGGAGAAGGAGCCGGACGTTTGCCTTTTCGGCAAGAGGCTCTGGCGCGGCCGAGCGCCATGAGATGTTGCGTCTCTGGGAAAGCACAGATCCCCACTGCTCTTGTGCCTGCAGATAGGGCGCCAAGGCACCGTGAAGAGCAGCAAGAGCTTTCAGGGCTGGGCCCTTCCTTGTGGGAGAAGGAGCCGGACGTTTGCCTTTTCGGCAAGAGGCTCTGCCGCGGACGAGCTCCATGAGATGTTGCGTCTCTGGGAAAGCACAGATCCCCACTGCTCTTGTGCCTGTAGATAGGGCGCCAAGGCACCGTGAAGAGCAGCAAGAGCTTTCAGGGCTGGGCCCTTCCTTGTGGGAGAAGGAGCCGGACGTTTGCCTTTTCGGCTAGAGGCTCTGCCGCGGCCGAACGCCATGAGATGTTGCGTCTCTGGGAAAGCACACATCCCCACTGCTCTTGTGCCTGTAGATAGGGCGCCAAGGCACCGTGAAGAGCAGCAAGAGCTTTCAGGGCTCGGCCCTTCCTTGTGGCAGAAGGAGCCGGACGTTTGCCTTTTCGGCAAGAGGCTCTGCCGCGGCCGAGCGCCATGAGATGTTGCGTCTCTGGGAAAGCACACATCCCCACTGCTGCTGTGCCTGTAGATAGGGCGCCAAGGCACCGTGAAGAGCAGCAAGAGCTTTCAGGGCTGGGCACTTCCTTGTGGGAGAAGGAGCCAGACGTTTGCCTTTTCGGCAAGAGGCTCTGCCGCGGCCGAGCGCCATGAGATGTTGCGTCTCTGGGAAAGCACAGATCCCCACTGCTCTTGTGCCTGTAGATAGGGCACCAAGGCACCGTGAAGAGCAGCAAGAGCTTTCAGGGCTGGGCCCTTCCTTGTGGGAGAAGGAGCCGGACGTTTGCCTTTTCGGCTAGAGGCTCTGCCGCGGCCGAGCGCCATGAGATCTTGCGTCTCTGGAAAAGCACACATCCCCACTGCTCTTGTGCCTGTAGATAGGGCGCCAAGGCACCGTGAAGAGCAGCAAGAGCTTTCAGGGCTGGGCCCTTCCTTGTGGGAGAAGGAGCCAGACGTTTGCCTTTTCGGCAAGAGGCTCTGCAGCGGCCGAGCGCCATGAGATGTTGCGTCTCTGGGAAAGCACAGATCCCCACTGCTCTTGTGCCTGTAGATAGGGCACCAAGGCACCGTGAAGAGCAGCAAGAGCTTTCAGGGCTGGGCCCTTCCTTGTGGGAGAAGGAGCCGGACGTTTGCCTTTTCGGCAAGAGGCTCTGCCGCGGCCTAGCGCCATGAGATCTTGCGTCTCTGGGAAAGCACAGATCCCCACTGCTCTTGTGCCTGTAGATAGGGAGCCAAGGCACCGTGAAGAGCAGCAAGAGCTTTCAGGGCTGGGCCCTTCCTTGTGGCAGAAGGAGCCGGACGTTTGCCTTTTCGGCAAGAGGCTCTGGCGCGGCCGAGCGCCATGAGATGTTGCGTCTCTGGGAAAGCACACATCCCCACTGCTCTTGTGCCTGCAGATAGGGCGCCAAGGCACCGTGAAGAGCAGCAAGAGCTTTCAGGGCTGGGCCCTTCCTTGTGGGAGAAGGAGCCGGATGTTTGCCTTTTCGGCAAGAGGCTCTTCCGCGGCCGAGCGCCATGAGATGTTGCGTCTCTGGGAAAGCACAGATCCCCACTGCTCTTGTGCCTGTAGATAGGGCGCCAAGGCACCGTGAAGAGCAGCAAGAGCTTTCAGGGCTGGGCCCTTCCTTGTGGGAGAAGGAGCCGGACGTTTGCCTTTTCGGCTAGAGGCTCTGCCGCGGCCGAACGCCATGAGATGTTGCGTCTCTGGGAAAGCACACATCCCCACTGCTCTTGTGCCTGTAGATAGGGCGCCAAGGCACCGTGAAGAGCAGCAAGAGCTTTCAGGGCTGGGCCCTTCCTTGTGGCAGAAGGAGCCGGACGTTTGCCTTTTCGGCAAGAGGCTCTGCCGCGGCCGAGCGCCATGAGATGTTGCGTCTCTGGGAAAGCACAGATCCCCACTGCTGCTGTGCCTGTAGATAGGGCGCCAAGGCACCGTGAAGAGCAGCAAGAGCTTTCAGGGCTGGGCCCTTCCTTGTGGGAGAAGGAGCCAGACGTTTGCCTTTTCGGCAAGAGGCTCTGCCGCGGCCGAGCGCCATGAGATGTTGCGTCTCTGGGAAAGCACAGATCCCCACTGCTCTTGTGCCTGTAGATAGGGCACCAAGGCACCGTGAAGAGGAGCAAGAGCTTTCAGGGCTGGGCCCTTCCTTGTGGGAGAAGGAGCCGGACGTTTGCCTTTTCGGCAAGAGGCTCTGCCGCGGCCTAGCGCCATGAGATCTTGCGTCTCTGGGAAAGCACAGATCCCCACTGCTCTTGTGCCTGTAGATAGGGCGCCAAGGCACCGTGAAGAGCAGCAAGAGCTTTGAGGGCTGGGCCCTTCCTTGTGGGAGAAGGAGCCGGACGTTTGCCTTTTCGGCAAGAGGCTCTGCCGCGGCCGAGCGCCATGAGATGTTGCGTCTCTGGGAAAGCACACATCCCCACTGCTCTTGTGCCTGTAGATAGGGCGCCAAGGCACCGTGAAGAGCAGCAAGAGCTTTCAGGGCTGGGCCCTTCCTTGTGGGAGAAGGAGCCGGACGTTTGCCTTTTCGGCAAGAGGCTCTGCCGCGGCCGAGCGCCATGAGATCTTGCGTCTCTGGGAAAGCACACATCCCCACTGCTGCTGTGCCTGTAGATAGGGCGCCAAGGCACCGTGAAGAGCAGCAAGAGCTTTCAGGGCTGGGCCCTTCCTTGTGGGAGAAGGAGCCGGACGTTTGCCTTTTCGGCAAGAGGCTCTGCCGCGGCCGAGCGCCATGAGATGTTGCGTCTCTGGGAAAGCACAGATCCCCACTGCTCTTGTGCCTGTAGATAGGGCGCCAAGGCACCGTGAAGAGCAGCAAGAGCTTTCAGGGCTGGGCCCTTCCTTGTGGGAGAAGGAGCCGGACGTTTGCCTTTTCGGCTAGAGGCTCTGCCGCGGCCGAGCGCCATGAGATGTTGCGTCTCTGGAAAAGCACACATCCCCACTGCTCTTGTGCCTGTAGATAGGGCGCCAAGGCACCGTGAAGAGCAGCAAGAGCTTTCAGGGCTGGGCCCTTCCTTGTGGGAGAAGGAGCCGGACGTTTGCCTTTTCGGCTAGAGGCTCTGCCGCGGCCGAACGCCATGAGATGTTGCGTCTCTGGGAAAGCACACATCCCCACTGCTCTTGTGCCTGTAGATAGGGCGCCAAGGCACCGTGAAGAGCAGCAAGAGCTTTCAGGGCTGGGCCCTTCCTTGTGGCAGAAGGAGCCGGACGTTTGCCTTTTCGGCAAGAGGCTCTGCCGCGGCCGAGCGCCATGAGATGTTGCGTCTCTGGGAAAGCACAGATCCCCACTGCTCTTGTGCCTGTAGATAGGGCGCCAAGGCACCGTGAAGAGCAGCAAGAGCTTTCAGGGCTGGGCCCTTCCTTGTGGGAGAAGGAGCCAGACGTTTGCCTTTTCGGCAAGAGGCTCTGCCGCGGCCGAGCGCCATGAGATGTTGCGTCTCTGGGAAAGCACAGATCCCCACTGCTCTTGTGCCTGTAGATAGGGCACCAAGGCACCGTGAAGAGGAGCAAGAGCTTTCAGGGCTGGGCCCTTCCTTGTGGGAGAAGGAGCCGGACGTTTGCCTTTTCGGCAAGAGGCTCTGCCGCGGCCTAGCGCCATGAGATCTTGCGTCTCTGGGAAAGCACAGATCCCCACTGCTCTTGTGCCTGTAGATAGGGCGCCAAGGCACCGTGAAGAGCAGCAAGAGCTTTGAGGGCTGGGCCCTTCCTTGTGGGAGAAGGAGCCGGACGTTTGCCTTTTCGGCAAGAGGCTCTGCCGCGGCCGAGCGCCATGAGATGTTGCGTCTCTGGGAAAGCAGACATCCCCACTGCTCTTGTGCCTGTAGATAGGGCGCCAAGGCACCGTGAAGAGCAGCAAGAGCTTTCAGGGCTGGGCCCTTCCTTGTGGGAGAAGGAGCCGGACGTTTGCCTTTTCGGCAAGAGGCTCTGCCGCGGCCGAGCACCATGAGATCTTGCGTCTCTGGGAAAGCACACATCCCCACTGCTGCTGTGCCTGTAGATAGGGCGCCAAGGCACCGTGAAGAGCAGCAAGAGCTTTCAGGGCTGGGCCCTTCCTTGTGGGAGAAGGAGCCGGACGTTTGCCTTTTCGGCAAGAGGCTCTGCCGCGGCCGAGCGCCATGAGATGTTGCGTCTCTGGGAAAGCACAGATCCCCACTGCTCTTGTGCCTGTAGATAGGGCGCCAAGGCACCGTGAAGAGCAGCAAGAGCTTTCAGGGCTGGGCCCTTCCTTGTGGGAGAAGGAGCCGGACGTTTGCCTTTTCGGCAAGAGGCTCTGCCGCGGCCGAGCGCCATGAGATCTTGCGTCTCTGGGAAAGCACAGATCCCCACTGCTCTTGTGCCTGTAGTTAGGGCGCCAAGGCACCGTGAAGAGCAGCAAGAGCTTTCAGGGCTGGGCCCTTCCTTGTGGGAGAAGGAGCCGGACGTTTGCCTTTTCGGCAAGAGGCTCTGCCGCGGCCGAGCGCCATGAGATCTTGCGTCTCTGGGAAAGCACAGATCCCCACTGCTGCTGTGCCTGTAGATAGGGCGCCAAGGCACCGTGAAGAGCAGCAAGAGCTTTCAGGGCTGGGCCCTTCCTTGTGGGAGAAGGAGACGGACGTTTGCCTTTTCGGCTAGAGGTTCTGCCGCGGTCGAGCGCCATGAGATCTTGCGTCTCTGGGAAAGCACAGATCCCCACTGCTCTTGTGCCTGTAGATAGGGCGCCAAGGCACCGTGAAGAGCAGCAAGAGCTTTCAGGGCTGGGCCCTTCCTTGTGGGAGAAGGAGCCGGACGTTTGCCTTTTCGGCACGAGGCTCTGCCGCGGCCGAGCGCCATGAGATGTTGCGTCTCTGGGAAAGCACACATCCCCACTGCTGCTGTGCCTGTAGATAGGGCGCCAAGGCACCGTGAAGAGCAGCAAGAGCTTTCAGGGCTGGGCCCTTCCTTGTGGGAGAAGGAGCCGGACGTTTGCCTTTTCGGCAAGAGGCTCTGCCGCGGCCGAGCGCCATGAGATGTTGCGTCTCTGGGAAAGCACAGATCCCCACTGCTGCTGTGCCTGTAGATAGGGCGCCAAGGCACCGTGAAGAGCAGCAAGAGCTTTCAGGGCTGGGCCCTTCCTTGTGGGAGAAGGAGCCGGACGTTTGCCTTTTCGGCAAGAGGCTCTGCCGCGGCCGAGCGCCATGAGATCTTGCGTCTCTGGGAAAGCACACATCCCCACTGCTCTTGTGCCTGTAGATAGGGCGCCAAGGCACCGTGAAGAGCAGCAAGAGCTTTCAGGGCTGGGCCCTTCCTTGTGGGAGAAGGAGCCGGACGTTTGCCTTTTCGGCTAGAGGTTCTGCCGCGGCCGAGCGCCATGAGATGTTGCGTCTCTGGGAAAGCACACATCCCCACTGCTCTTGTGCCTGTAGATAGGGCGCTAAGGCACCGTGAAGAGCAGCAAGAGCTTTCAGGGCTGGGCCCTTCCTTGTGGGAGAAGGAGACGGACGTTTGCCTTTTCGGCAAGAGGCTCTGCCGCGGCCGAGCGCCATGAGATCTTGCGTCTCTGGAAAAGCACAAATCCCCACTGCTCTTGTGCCTGTAGATAGGGCGCCAAGCATAAGTGAAGAGCAGCAAGAGCTTTCAGGGCTGGGCCCTTCCTTGTGGGAGAAGGAGCCGGACGTTTGCCTTTTCGGCAAGAGGCTCTGCCGCGGCCGAGCGCCATGAGATCTTGCGTCTCTGGGAAAGCAGACATCCCCACTGCTGCTGTGCCTGTAGATAAAGCGCCAAGGCACCGTGAAGAGCAGCAAGAGCTTTCAGGGCTGGGCCCTTCCTTGTGGGAGAAGGAGCCGGACATTTGCCTTTTCGGCAAGAGGTTCTGCCGCTGCCGAGCGCCATGAGATGTTGCGTCTCTGGGAAAGCAGACATCCCCACTGCTGCTGTGCCTGTAGATAGGGCGCCAAGGCACCGTGAAGAGCAGCAAGAGCTTTCAGGGCTGGGCCCTTCCTTGTGGGAGAAGGAGCCGGACGTTTGCCTTTTCGGCAAGAGGCTCTGCCGCGGCCGAGCGCCATGAGATCTTGCGTCTCTGGGAAAGCACAGATCCCCACTGCTCTTGTGCCTGTAGATAGGGCGCCAAGGCACCGTGAAGAGCAGCAAGAGCTTTCAGGGCTGGGCCCTTCCTTGTGGGAGAAGGAGCCGGACGTTTGCCTTTTCGGCAAGAGGCTCTGCCGCGGCCGAGCGCCATGAGATGTTGCGTCTCTGGGAAAGCACAGATCCCCACTGCTCTTGTGCCTGTAGATAGGGCGCCAAGGCACCGTGAAGAGCAGCAAGAGCTTTCAGGGCTGGGCCCTTCCTTGTGGGAGAAGGAGCCGGACGTTTGCCTTTTCGGCAAGAGGCTCTGCCGCGGCCGAGCGCCATGAGATGTTGCGTCTCTGGGAAAGCACAGATCCCCACTGCTCTTGTGCCTGTAGATAGGGCGCCAAGGCACCGTGAAGAGCAGCAAGAGCTTTGAGGGCTGGGCCCTTCCTTGTGGGAGAAGGAGCCGGACGTTTGCCTTTTCGGCAAGAGGCTCTGCCGCGGCCGAGCGCCATGAGATGTTGCGTCTCTGGGAAAGCACAGATCCCCACTGCTGCTGTGCCTGTAGATAGGGCGCCAAGGCACCGTGAAGAGCAGCAAGAGCTTTCAGGGCTGGGCCCTTCCTTGTGGGAGAAGGAGACGGACGTTTGCCTTTTCGGCAAGAGGTTCTGCCGCGGCCGAGCGCAATGAGATGTTGCGTCTCTGGGAAAGCACACATCCCCACTGCTGTTGTGCCTGTAGATAGGGCGCCAAGGCACCGTGAAGAGCAGCAAGAGCTTTCAGGGCTGGGCCCTTCCTTGTGGGAGAAGGAGCCGGACGTTTGCCTTTTCGGCAAGAGGCTCTGCCGCGGCCGAGCGCCATGAGATCTTGCGTCTCTGGGAAAGCACAGATCCCCACTGCTCTTGTGCCTGTAGTTAGGGCGCCAAGGCACCGTGAAGAGCAGCAAGAGCTTTCAGGGCTGGGCCCTTCCTTGTGGGAGAAGGAGCCGGACGTTTGCCTTTTCGGCAAGAGGCTCTGCCGCGGCCGAGCGCCATGAGATCTTGCGTCTCTGGGAAAGCACAGATCCCCACTGCTGCTGTGCCTGTAGATAGGGCGCCAAGGCACCGTGAAGAGCAGCAAGAGCTTTCAGGGCTGGGCCCTTCCTTGTGGGAGAAGGAGACGGACGTTTGCCTTTTCGGCTAGAGGTTCTGCCGCGGCCGAGCGCAATGAGATGTTGCGTCTCTGGGAAAGCACACATCCCCACTGCTCTTGTGCCTGTAGATAGGGCGCCAAGGCACCGTGAAGAGCAGCAAGAGCTTTCAGGGCTGGGCCCTTCCTTGTGGGAGAAGGAGCCGGACGTTTGCCTTTTCGGCAAGAGGCTCTGCCGCGGCCGAGCGCCATGAGATGTTGCGTCTCTGGGAAAGCACACATCCCCACTGCTGCTGTGCCTGTAGATAGGGCGCCAAGGCACCGTGAAGAGCAGCAAGAGCTTTCAGGGCTGGGCCCTTCCTTGTGGGACAAGGAGCCAGACGTTTGCCTTTTCGGCAAGAGGCTCTGCCGCGGCCGAGCGCCATGAGATCTTGCGTCTCTGGGAAAGCACAGATCCCCACTGCTCTTGTGCCTGTAGATAGGGCGCCAAGGCACCGTGAAGAGCAGCAAGAGCTTTCAGGGCTGGGCCCTTCCTTGTGGGAGAAGGAGCCGGACGTTTGCCTTTTCGGCAAGAGGCTCTGCCGCGGCCGAGCGCCATGAGATCTTGCGTCTCTGGGAAAGCACAGATCCCCACTGCTCTTGTGCCTGTAGTTAGGGCGCCAAGGCACCGTGAAGAGCAGCAAGAGCTTTCAGGGCTGGGCCCTTCCTTGTGGGAGAAGGAGCCGGACGTTTGCCTTTTCGGCAAGAGGCTCTGCCGCGGCCGAGCGCCATGAGATGTTGCGTCTCTGGGAAAGCACAGATCCCCACTGCTGCTGTGCCTGTAGATAGGGCGCCAAGGCACCGTGAAGAGCAGCAAGAGCTTTCAGGGCTGGGCCCTTCCTTGTGGGAGAAGGAGCCGGACGTTTGCCTTTTCGGCAAGAGGCTCTGCCGCGGCCGAGCGCCATGAGATGTTGCGTCTCTGGGAAAGCACACATCCCCACTGCTGCTGTGCCTGTAGATAGGGCGCCAAGGCACCGTGAAGAGCAGCAAGAGCTTTCAGGGCTGGGCCCTTCCTTGTGGGAGAAGGAGCCGGACGTTTGCCTTTTCGGCAAGAGGCTCTGCCGCGGCCGAGCGCCATGAGATCTTGC
This sequence comes from Harpia harpyja, assembly GCF_026419915.1. NCBI lineage: Eukaryota > Metazoa > Chordata > Aves > Accipitriformes > Accipitridae > Harpia > Harpia harpyja. The sequence goes on from NC_068958.1 coordinate 14,457,425, forward strand.
GTCTCTGGGAAAGCACAGATCCCCACTGCTCTTGTGCCTGTAGATAGGGCGCCAAGGCACCATGAAGAGCAGCAAGAGCTTTCAGGGCTGGGCCCTTCCTTGTGGGAGAAGGAGCCGGACGTTTGCCTTTTCGGCAAGAGGCTCTGCCGCGGCCGAGCGCCATGAGATGTTGCGTCTCTGGGAAAGCACAGATCCCCACTGCTCTTGTGCCTGTAGATAGGGCGCCAAGGCACCGTGAAGAGCAGCAAGAGCTTTCAGGGCTGGGCCCTTCCTTGTGGGAGAAGGAGCCGGACGTTTGCCTTTTCGGCAAGAGGCTCTGCCGCGGCCGAGCGCCATGAGATCTTGCGTCTCTGGGAAAGCACAGATCCCCACTGCTCTTGTGCCTGTAGTTAGGGCGCCAAGGCACCGTGAAGAGCAGCAAGAGCTTTCAGGGCTGGGCCCTTCCTTGTGGGAGAAGGAGCCGGACGTTTGCCTTTTCGGCAAGAGGCTCTGCCGCGGCCGAGCGCCATGAGATCTTGCGTCTCTGGGAAAGCACAGATCCCCACTGCTGCTGTGCCTGTAGATAGGGCGCCAAGGCACCGTGAAGAGCAGCAAGAGCTTTCAGGGCTGGGCCCTTCCTTGTGGGAGAAGGAGACGGACGTTTGCCTTTTCGGCTAGAGGTTCTGCCGCGGTCGAGCGCCATGAGATCTTGCGTCTCTGGGAAAGCACAGATCCCCACTGCTCTTGTGCCTGTAGATAGGGCGCCAAGGCACCGTGAAGAGCAGCAAGAGCTTTCAGGGCTGGGCCCTTCCTTGTGGGAGAAGGAGCCGGACGTTTGCCTTTTCGGCAAGAGGCTCTGCCGCGGCCGAGCGCCATGAGATGTTGCGTCTCTGGGAAAGCACACATCCCCACTGCTGCTGTGCCTGTAGATAGGGCGCCAAGGCACCGTGAAGAGCAGCAAGAGCTTTCAGGGCTGGGCCCTTCCTTGTGGGAGAAGGAGCCGGACGTTTGCCTTTTCGGCAAGAGGCTCTGCCGCGGCCGAGCGCCATGAGATGTTGCGTCTCTGGGAAAGCACAGATCCCCACTGCTGCTGTGCCTGTAGATAGGGCGCCAAGGCACCGTGAAGAGCAGCAAGAGCTTTCAGGGCTGGGCCCTTCCTTGTGGGAGAAGGAGCCGGACGTTTGCCTTTTCGGCAAGAGGCTCTGCCGCGGCCGAGCGCCATGAGATCTTGCGTCTCTGGGAAAGCACACATCCCCACTGCTCTTGTGCCTGTAGATAGGGCGCCAAGGCACCGTGAAGAGCAGCAAGAGCTTTCAGGGCTGGGCCCTTCCTTGTGGGAGAAGGAGACGGACGTTTGCCTTTTCGGCTAGAGGTTCTGCCGCGGCCGAGCGCCATGAGATGTTGCGTCTCTGGGAAAGCACACATCCCCACTGCTCTTGTGCCTGTAGATAGGGCGCTAAGGCACCGTGAAGAGCAGCAAGAGCTTTCAGGGCTGGGCCCTTCCTTGTGGGAGAAGGAGACGGACGTTTGCCTTTTCGGCAAGAGGCTCTGCCGCGGCCGAGCGCCATGAGATCTTGCGTCTCTGGAAAAGCACAAATCCCCACTGCTCTTGTGCCTGTAGATAGGGCGCCAAGCATAAGTGAAGAGCAGCAAGAGCTTTCAGGGCTGGGCCCTTCCTTGTGGGAGAAGGAGCCGGACGTTTGCCTTTTCGGCAAGAGGCTCTGCCGCGGCCGAGCGCCATGAGATCTTGCGTCTCTGGGAAAGCACACATCCCCACTGCTGCTGTGCCTGTAGATAAAGCGCCAAGGCACCGTGAAGAGCAGCAAGAGCTTTCAGGGCTGGGCCCTTCCTTGTGGGAGAAGGAGCCGGACATTTGCCTTTTCGGCAAGAGGTTCTGCCGCTGCCGAGCGCCATGAGATGTTGCGTCTCTGGGAAAGCAGACATCCCCACTGCTGCTGTGCCTGTAGATAGGGCGCCAAGGCACCGTGAAGAGCAGCAAGAGCTTTCAGGGCTGGGCCCTTCCTTGTGGGAGAAGGAGCCGGACGTTTGCCTTTTCGGCAAGAGGCTCTGCCGCGGCCGAGCGCCATGAGATCTTGCGTCTCTGGGAAAGCACAGATCCCCACTGCTCTTGTGCCTGTAGATAGGGCGCCAAGGCACCGTGAAGAGCAGCAAGAGCTTTCAGGGCTGGGCCCTTCCTTGTGGGAGAAGGAGCCGGACGTTTGCCTTTTCGGCAAGAGGCTCTGCCGCGGCCGAGCGCCATGAGATGTTGCGTCTCTGGGAAAGCACAGATCCCCACTGCTCTTGTGCCTGTAGATAGGGCGCCAAGGCACCGTGAAGAGCAGCAAGAGCTTTCAGGGCTGGGCCCTTCCTTGTGGGAGAAGGAGCCGGACGTTTGCCTTTTCGGCAAGAGGCTCTGCCGCGGCCGAGCGCCATGAGATGTTGCGTCTCTGGGAAAGCACAGATCCCCACTGCTCTTGTGCCTGTAGATAGGGCGCCAAGGCACCGTGAAGAGCAGCAAGAGCTTTGAGGGCTGGGCCCTTCCTTGTGGGAGAAGGAGCCGGACGTTTGCCTTTTCGGCAAGAGGCTCTGCCGCGGCCGAGCGCCATGAGATGTTGCGTCTCTGGGAAAGCACAGATCCCCACTGCTGCTGTGCCTGTAGATAGGGCGCCAAGGCACCGTGAAGAGCAGCAAGAGCTTTCAGGGCTGGGCCCTTCCTTGTGGGAGAAGGAGACGGACGTTTGCCTTTTCGGCAAGAGGTTCTGCCGCGGCCGAGCGCAATGAGATGTTGCGTCTCTGGGAAAGCACACATCCCCACTGCTGTTGTGCCTGTAGATAGGGCGCCAAGGCACCGTGAAGAGCAGCAAGAGCTTTCAGGGCTGGGCCCTTCCTTGTGGGAGAAGGAGCCGGACGTTTGCCTTTTCGGCAAGAGGCTCTGCCGCGGCCGAGCGCCATGAGATCTTGCGTCTCTGGGAAAGCACAGATCCCCACTGCTCTTGTGCCTGTAGTTAGGGCGCCAAGGCACCGTGAAGAGCAGCAAGAGCTTTCAGGGCTGGGCCCTTCCTTGTGGGAGAAGGAGCCGGACGTTTGCCTTTTCGGCAAGAGGCTCTGCCGCGGCCGAGCGCCATGAGATCTTGCGTCTCTGGGAAAGCACAGATCCCCACTGCTGCTGTGCCTGTAGATAGGGCGCCAAGGCACCGTGAAGAGCAGCAAGAGCTTTCAGGGCTGGGCCCTTCCTTGTGGGAGAAGGAGACGGACGTTTGCCTTTTCGGCTAGAGGTTCTGCCGCGGCCGAGCGCAATGAGATGTTGCGTCTCTGGGAAAGCACACATCCCCACTGCTCTTGTGCCTGTAGATAGGGCGCCAAGGCACCGTGAAGAGCAGCAAGAGCTTTCAGGGCTGGGCCCTTCCTTGTGGGAGAAGGAGCCGGACGTTTGCCTTTTCGGCAAGAGGCTCTGCCGCGGCCGAGCGCCATGAGATGTTGCGTCTCTGGGAAAGCACACATCCCCACTGCTGCTGTGCCTGTAGATAGGGCGCCAAGGCACCGTGAAGAGCAGCAAGAGCTTTCAGGGCTGGGCCCTTCCTTGTGGGACAAGGAGCCAGACGTTTGCCTTTTCGGCAAGAGGCTCTGCCGCGGCCGAGCGCCATGAGATGTTGCGTCTCTGGGAAAGCACAGATCCCCACTGCTCTTGTGCCTGTAGATAGGGCGCCAAGGCACCGTGAAGAGCAGCAAGAGCTTTCAGGGCTGGGCCCTTCCTTGTGGGAGAAGGAGCCGGACGTTTGCCTTTTCGGCAAGAGGCTCTGCCGCGGCCGAGCGCCATGAGATCTTGCGTCTCTGGGAAAGCACAGATCCCCACTGCTCTTGTGCCTGTAGTTAGGGCGCCAAGGCACCGTGAAGAGCAGCAAGAGCTTTCAGGGCTGGGCCCTTCCTTGTGGGAGAAGGAGCCGGACGTTTGCCTTTTCGGCAAGAGGCTCTGCCGCGGCCGAGCGCCATGAGATCTTGCGTCTCTGGGAAAGCACAGATCCCCACTGCTGCTGTGCCTGTAGATAGGGCGCCAAGGCACCGTGAAGAGCAGCAAGAGCTTTCAGGGCTGGGCCCTTCCTTGTGGGAGAAGGAGCCGGACGTTTGCCTTTTCGGCAAGAGGCTCTGCCGCGGCCGAGCGCCATGAGATCTTGCGTCTCTGGGAAAGCACAGATCCCCACTGCTCTTGTGCCTGTAGATAGGGCGCCAAGGCACCATGAAGAGCAGCAAGAGCTTTCAGGGCTGGGCCCTTCCTTGTGGGAGAAGGAGCCGGACGTTTGCCTTTTCGGCAAGAGGCTCTGCCGCGGCCGAGCGCCATGAGATGTTGCGTCTCTGGGAAAGCACAGATCCCCACTGCTCTTGTGCCTGTAGATAGGGCGCCAAGGCACCGTGAAGAGCAGCAAGAGCTTTCAGGGCTGGGCCCTTCCTTGTGGGAGAAGGAGCCGGACGTTTGCCTTTTCGGCAAGAGGCTCTGCCGCGGCCGAGCGCCATGAGATCTTGCGTCTCTGGGAAAGCACAGATCCCCACTGCTCTTGTGCCTGTAGTTAGGGCGCCAAGGCACCGTGAAGAGCAGCAAGAGCTTTCAGGGCTGGGCCCTTCCTTGTGGGAGAAGGAGCCGGACGTTTGCCTTTTCGGCAAGAGGCTCTGCCGCGGCCGAGCGCCATGAGATCTTGCGTCTCTGGGAAAGCACAGATCCCCACTGCTGCTGTGCCTGTAGATAGGGCGCCAAGGCACCGTGAAGAGCAGCAAGAGCTTTCAGGGCTGGGCCCTTCCTTGTGGGAGAAGGAGACGGACGTTTGCCTTTTCGGCTAGAGGTTCTGCCGCGGTCGAGCGCCATGAGATCTTGCGTCTCTGGGAAAGCACAGATCCCCACTGCTCTTGTGCCTGTAGATAGGGCGCCAAGGCACCGTGAAGAGCAGCAAGAGCTTTCAGGGCTGGGCCCTTCCTTGTGGGAGAAGGAGCCGGACGTTTGCCTTTTCGGCAAGAGGCTCTGCCGCGGCCGAGCGCCATGAGATGTTGCGTCTCTGGGAAAGCACAGATCCCCACTGCTGCTGTGCCTGTAGATAGGGCGCCAAGGCACCGTGAAGAGCAGCAAGAGCTTTCGGGGCTGGGCCCTTCCTTGTGGGAGAAGGAGCCGGACGTTTGCCTTTTCGGCAAGAGGCTCTGCCGCGGCCGAGCGCCATGAGATCTTGCGTCTCTGGGAAAGCACACATCCCCACTGCTCTTGTGCCTGTAGATAGGGCGCCAAGGCACCGTGAAGAGCAGCAAGAGCTTTCAGGGCTGGGCCCTTCCTTGTGGGAGAAGGAGCCGGACGTTTGCCTTTTCGGCTAGAGGTTCTGCCGCGGCCGAGCGCCATGAGATGTTGCGTCTCTGGGAAAGCACACATCCCCACTGCTCTTGTGCCTGTAGATAGGGCGCTAAGGCACCGTGAAGAGCAGCAAGAGCTTTCAGGGCTGGGCCCTTCCTTGTGGGAGAAGGAGACGGACGTTTGCCTTTTCGGCAAGAGGCTCTGCCGCGGCCGAGCGCCATGAGATCTTGCGTCTCTGGAAAAGCACAAATCCCCACTGCTCTTGTGCCTGTAGATAGGGCGCCAAGCATAAGTGAAGAGCAGCAAGAGCTTTCAGGGCTGGGCCCTTCCTTGTGGGAGAAGGAGCCGGACGTTTGCCTTTTCGGCAAGAGGCTCTGCCGCGGCCGAGCGCCATGAGATCTTGCGTCTCTGGGAAAGCAGACATCCCCACTGCTGCTGTGCCTGTAGATAAAGCGCCAAGGCACCGTGAAGAGCAGCAAGAGCTTTCAGGGCTGGGCCCTTCCTTGTGGGAGAAGGAGCCGGACATTTGCCTTTTCGGAAAGAGGTTCTGCCGCTGCCGAGCGCCATGAGATGTTGCGTCTCTGGGAAAGCAGACATCCCCACTGCTGCTGTGCCTGTAGATAGGGCGCCAAGGCACCGTGAAGAGCAGCAAGAGCTTTCAGGGCTGGGCCCTTCCTTGTGGGAGAAGGAGCCGGACGTTTGCCTTTTCGGCAAGAGGCTCTGCCGCGGCCGAGCGCCATGAGATCTTGCGTCTCTGGGAAAGCACAGATCCCCACTGCTCTTGTGCCTGTAGATAGGGCGCCAAGGCACCGTGAAGAGCAGCAAGAGCTTTCAGGGCTGGGCCCTTCCTTGTGGGAGAAGGAGCCGGACGTTTGCCTTTTCGGCAAGAGGCTCTGCCGCGGCCGAGCGCCATGAGATGTTGCGTCTCTGGGAAAGCACAGATCCCCACTGCTCTTGTGCCTGTAGATAGGGCGCCAAGGCACCGTGAAGAGCAGCAAGAGCTTTCAGGGCTGGGCCCTTCCTTGTGGGAGAAGGAGCCGGACGTTTGCCTTTTCGGCAAGAGGCTCTGCCGCGGCCGAGCGCCATGAGATGTTGCGTCTCTGGGAAAGCACAGATCCCCACTGCTGCTGTGCCTGTAGATAGGGCGCCAAGGCACCGTGAAGAGCAGCAAGAGCTTTCAGGGCTGGGCCCTTCCTTGTGGGAGAAGGAGACGGACGTTTGCCTTTTCGGCAAGAGGTTCTGCCGCGGCCGAGCGCAATGAGATGTTGCGTCTCTGGGAAAGCACACATCCCCACTGCTGTTGTGCCTGTAGATAGGGCGCCAAGGCACCGTGAAGAGCAGCAAGAGCTTTCAGGGCTGGGCCCTTCCTTGTGGGAGAAGGAGCCGGACGTTTGCCTTTTCGGCAAGAGGCTCTGCCGCGGCCGAGCGCCATGAGATGTTGCGTCTCTGGGAAAGCACACATCCCCACTGCTGCTGTGCCTGTAGATAGGGCGCCAAGGCACCGTGAAGAGCAGCAAGAGCTTTCAGGGCTGGGCCCTTCCTTGTGGGAGAAGGAGCCGGACGTTTGCCTTTTCGGCAAGAGGCTCTGCCGCGGCCGAGCGCCATGAGATGTTGCGTCTCTGGGAAAGCACACATCCCCACTGCTGCTGTGCCTGTAGATAGGGCGCCAAGGCACCGTGAAGAGCAGCAAGAGCTTTCAGGGCTGGGCCCTTCCTTGTGGGAGAAGGAGCCGGACGTTTGCCTTTTCGGCAAGAGGCTCTGCCGCGGCCGAGCGCCATGAGATGTTGCGTCTCTGGGAAAGCACAGATCCCCACTGCTGCTGTGCCTGTAGATAGGGCGCCAAGGCACCGTGAAGAGCAGCAAGAGCTTTCAGGGCTGGGCCCTTCCTTGTGGGAGAAGGAGCCGGACGTTTGCCTTTTCGGCAAGAGGCTCTGCCGCGGCCGAGCGCCATGAGATCTTGCGTCTCTGGGAAAGCACACATCCCCACTGCTCTTGTGCCTGTAGATAGGGCGCCAAGGCACCGTGAAGAGCAGCAAGAGCTTTCAGGGCTGGGCCCTTCCTTGTGGGAGAAGGAGCCGGACGTTTGCCTTTTCGGCTAGAGGTTCTGCCGCGGCCGAGCGCCATGAGATGTTGCGTCTCTGGGAAAGCACACATCCCCACTGCTCTTGTGCCTGTAGATAGGGCGCTAAGGCACCGTGAAGAGCAGCAAGAGCTTTCAGGGCTGGGCCCTTCCTTGTGGGAGAAGGAGACGGACGTTTGCCTTTTCGGCAAGAGGCTCTGCCGCGGCCGAGCGCCATGAGATCTTGCGTCTCTGGGAAAGCACAGATCCCCACTGCTGCTGTGCCTGTAGATAGGGCGCCAAGGCACCGTGAAGAGCAGCAAGAGCTTTCAGGGCTGGGCCCTTCCTTGTGGGAGAAGGAGACGGACGTTTGCCTTTTCGGCTAGAGGTTCTGCCGCGGCCGAGCGCAATGAGATGTTGCGTCTCTGGGAAAGCACACATCCCCACTGCTCTTGTGCCTGTAGATAGGGCGCCAAGGCACCGTGAAGAGCAGCAAGAGCTTTCAGGGCTGGGCCCTTCCTTGTGGGAGAAGGAGCCGGACGTTTGCCTTTTCGGCAAGAGGCTCTGCCGCGGCCGAGCGCCATGAGATGTTGCGTCTCTGGGAAAGCACACATCCCCACTGCTGCTGTGCCTGTAGATAGGGCGCCAAGGCACCGTGAAGAGCAGCAAGAGCTTTCAGGGCTGGGCCCTTCCTTGTGGGACAAGGAGCCAGACGTTTGCCTTTTCGGCAAGAGGCTCTGCCGCGGCCGAGCGCCATGAGATGTTGCGTCTCTGGGAAAGCACAGATCCCCACTGCTCTTGTGCCTGTAGATAGGGCGCCAAGGCACCGTGAAGAGCAGCAAGAGCTTTCAGGGCTGGGCCCTTCCTTGTGGGAGAAGGAGCCGGACGTTTGCCTTTTCGGCAAGAGGCTCTGCCGCGGCCGAGCGCCATGAGATCTTGCGTCTCTGGGAAAGCACAGATCCCCACTGCTCTTGTGCCTGTAGTTAGGGCGCCAAGGCACCGTGAAGAGCAGCAAGAGCTTTCAGGGCTGGGCCCTTCCTTGTGGGAGAAGGAGCCGGACGTTTGCCTTTTCGGCAAGAGGCTCTGCCGCGGCCGAGCGCCATGAGATCTTGCGTCTCTGGGAAAGCACAGATCCCCACTGCTGCTGTGCCTGTAGATAGGGCGCCAAGGCACCGTGAAGAGCAGCAAGAGCTTTCAGGGCTGGGCCCTTCCTTGTGGGAGAAGGAGCCGGACGTTTGCCTTTTCGGCAAGAGGCTCTGCCGCGGCCGAGCGCCATGAGATCTTGCGTCTCTGGGAAAGCACAGATCCCCACTGCTCTTGTGCCTGTAGATAGGGCGCCAAGGCACCATGAAGAGCAGCAAGAGCTTTCAGGGCTGGGCCCTTCCTTGTGGGAGAAGGAGCCGGACGTTTGCCTTTTCGGCAAGAGGCTCTGCCGCGGCCGAGCGCCATGAGATGTTGCGTCTCTGGGAAAGCACAGATCCCCACTGCTCTTGTGCCTGTAGATAGGGCGCCAAGGCACCGTGAAGAGCAGCAAGAGCTTTCAGGGCTGGGCCCTTCCTTGTGGGAGAAGGAGCCGGACGTTTGCCTTTTCGGCAAGAGGCTCTGCCGCGGCCGAGCGCCATGAGATCTTGCGTCTCTGGGAAAGCACAGATCCCCACTGCTCTTGTGCCTGTAGTTAGGGCGCCAAGGCACCGTGAAGAGCAGCAAGAGCTTTCAGGGCTGGGCCCTTCCTTGTGGGAGAAGGAGCCGGACGTTTGCCTTTTCGGCAAGAGGCTCTGCCGCGGCCGAGCGCCATGAGATCTTGCGTCTCTGGGAAAGCACAGATCCCCACTGCTGCTGTGCCTGTAGATAGGGCGCCAAGGCACCGTGAAGAGCAGCAAGAGCTTTCAGGGCTGGGCCCTTCCTTGTGGGAGAAGGAGACGGACGTTTGCCTTTTCGGCTAGAGGTTCTGCCGCGGTCGAGCGCCATGAGATCTTGCGTCTCTGGGAAAGCACAGATCCCCACTGCTCTTGTGCCTGTAGATAGGGCGCCAAGGCACCGTGAAGAGCAGCAAGAGCTTTCAGGGCTGGGCCCTTCCTTGTGGGAGAAGGAGCCGGACGTTTGCCTTTTCGGCAAGAGGCTCTGCCGCGGCCGAGCGCCATGAGATGTTGCGTCTCTGGGAAAGCACACATCCCCACTGCTGCTGTGCCTGTAGATAGGGCGCCAAGGCACCGTGAAGAGCAGCAAGAGCTTTCAGGGCTGGGCCCTTCCTTGTGGGAGAAGGAGCCGGACGTTTGCCTTTTCGGCAAGAGGCTCTGCCGCGGCCGAGCGCCATGAGATGTTGCGTCTCTGGGAAAGCACAGATCCCCACTGCTGCTGTGCCTGTAGATAGGGCGCCAAGGCACCGTGAAGAGCAGCAAGAGCTTTCGGGGCTGGGCCCTTCCTTGTGGGAGAAGGAGCCGGACGTTTGCCTTTTCGGCAAGAGGCTCTGCCGCGGCCGAGCGCCATGAGATCTTGCGTCTCTGGGAAAGCACACATCCCCACTGCTCTTGTGCCTGTAGATAGGGCGCCAAGGCACCGTGAAGAGCAGCAAGAGCTTTCAGGGCTGGGCCCTTCCTTGTGGGAGAAGGAGCCGGACGTTTGCCTTTTCGGCTAGAGGTTCTGCCGCGGCCGAGCGCCATGAGATGTTGCGTCTCTGGGAAAGCACACATCCCCACTGCTCTTGTGCCTGTAGATAGGGCGCTAAGGCACCGTGAAGAGCAGCAAGAGCTTTCAGGGCTGGGCCCTTCCTTGTGGGAGAAGGAGACGGACGTTTGCCTTTTCGGCAAGAGGCTCTGCCGCGGCCGAGCGCCATGAGATCTTGCGTCTCTGGAAAAGCACAAATCCCCACTGCTCTTGTGCCTGTAGATAGGGCGCCAAGCATAAGTGAAGAGCAGCAAGAGCTTTCAGGGCTGGGCCCTTCCTTGTGGGAGAAGGAGCCGGACGTTTGCCTTTTCGGCAAGAGGCTCTGCCGCGGCCGAGCGCCATGAGATCTTGCGTCTCTGGGAAAGCAGACATCCCCACTGCTGCTGTGCCTGTAGATAAAGCGCCAAGGCACCGTGAAGAGCAGCAAGAGCTTTCAGGGCTGGGCCCTTCCTTGTGGGAGAAGGAGCCGGACATTTGCCTTTTCGGAAAGAGGTTCTGCCGCTGCCGAGCGCCATGAGATGTTGCGTCTCTGGGAAAGCAGACATCCCCACTGCTGCTGTGCCTGTAGATAGGGCGCCAAGGCACCGTGAAGAGCAGCAAGAGCTTTCAGGGCTGGGCCCTTCCTTGTGGGAGAAGGAGCCGGACGTTTGCCTTTTCGGCAAGAGGCTCTGCCGCGGCCGAGCGCCATGAGATCTTGCGTCTCTGGGAAAGCACAGATCCCCACTGCTCTTGTGCCTGTAGATAGGGCGCCAAGGCACCGTGAAGAGCAGCAAGAGCTTTCAGGGCTGGGCCCTTCCTTGTGGGAGAAGGAGCCGGACGTTTGCCTTTTCGGCAAGAGGCTCTGCCGCGGCCGAGCGCCATGAGATGTTGCGTCTCTGGGAAAGCACAGATCCCCACTGCTCTTGTGCCTGTAGATAGGGCGCCAAGGCACCGTGAAGAGCAGGGTGCCATGGCACCGTGAAGAGCAGCAACAGCTTTCAGGGCTGGGCCCTTCCTTGTGGGAGAATGATGCGGACGTTTGCCTTTTCGGCAAGAGGCGCTGCCGCGGCCGAGCGCCATCAGATCTTGCGTCTCTGGGAAAGCACAGATCCCCACTGCTCTTCTGCCTGTAGATAGGGCGCCAAGGCACCGTGAAGAGCAGCAAGAGCTTTCAGGGCTGGGCCCATCCTTGTGGGAGAAGGAGCCGGACGTTTGCCTTTTCGGCAAGAGGCTCTGCCGCGGCCGAGCGCCATGAGATGTTGCGTCTCTGGGAAAGCACAGATCCCCACTGCTCTTCTGCCTGTAGATAGGGCGCCAAGGCACCGTGAAGAGCAGCAAGAGCTTTCAGGGCTGGGCCCTCCCTTGTGGGAGAAGGAGCTGGACGTTTGCCTTTTCGGTAAGAGGCGCTGCCGCGGCCGAGCGCCATGAGATGTTGCGTCTCTGGGAAAGCACAGATCCCCAGGGCTGTTGTGCCTGTAGATAGGGCACCAAGGCACCGTGAAGAGCAGCATGAGCTTTCAGGGCTGGGCCCTTCCTTGTGGGAGAAGGAGCAGGACGTTTGCCTGTTCGGCAAGAGGCTGTGCCGCGGCCGAGTGCAATGAGATGTTGCGTCTCTGGGAATTCACAGATCCCCAGTGCTGTTGTGCCTGTAGATAGGGCGCCAAGGCACCGTGAAGAGCAGCAAGAGCTTTGAGGGCTGAGCCCTTCCTTGTGGGAGAAGGAGCCGGACGTTTTCCTTTTCGGCAAGAGGCTCTGCTGCGGCCGAGCGCCATGAGATGTTGCGTCTCTGGGAAAGCACAGATCCCCACTGCTGTTGTGCCTGTAGATAGGGCGCCAAGGCACCGTGAAGAGCAGCAAGAGCTTTCAAGGATGGGCCCTTCCTTGTGGGAGAAGGAGCCGGACGTTTGCCTTTTCGGCAAGAGGCTCTGCCGCGGCCGAGCGCCATGAGATGTTGCGTCTCTGGGAAAGCACAGATCCCCAGGGCTGTTGTGCCTGTAGATAGGGCGCCAAGGCACCGTGAAGAGCAGCAAGAGCTTTCAGGGCTGGGCCCTTCCTTGTGGGAGAATGATGCGGACGTTTGCCTTTTCGGCAAGAGGCGCTGCCGCGGCCGAGCACCATGAGATCTTGCGTCTCTGGGAAAGCACAGATCCCCACTGCTCTTCTGCCTGTAGATAGGGCACCAAGGCACCGTGAAGAGCAGCATGAGCTTTCAGGGCTGGGCCCTTCCTTGTGGGAGAAGGAGCCGGACGTTTGCCTGTTCGGCAAGAGGCTCTGCCGCGGCCGAGCGCAATGAGATGTTGCGTCTCTGGGAATTCACAGATCCCCAGTGCTGTTGTGCCTGTAGATAGGGCGCCAAGGCACCGTGAAGAGCAGCAAGAGCTTTGAGGGCTGAGCCCTTCCTTGTGGGAGAAGGAGCCGGAAGTTTTCCTTTTCGGCAAGAGGCTCTGCTGCGGCCGAGCGCCATGAGATGTTGCGTCTCTGGGAAAGCACAGATCCCCACTGCTGTTGTGCCTGTAGATAGGGCGCCAAGGCACCGTGAAGAGCAGCAAGAGCTTACAGGGCTGGGCCCTTCCTTGTGGGAGAATGATACGGACGTTTGCCTTTTCGGCAAGAGGCTCTGCCGCGGCCGAGCGCCATGAGATGTTGCGTCTCTGGGAAAGCACAGATCCCCACTGCTGTTGTGCCTGTAGATAGGGCGCCAAGGCACCGTGAAGGGCAGCAACAGCTTTCAGGGCTGGGCCCTTCCTTGTGGGAGAAGGAGCCGGACGTTTGCCTTTTCGGCAAGAGGCGCTGCCGCGGCCGAGCGCCATGAGATCTTGCGTCTCTGTGAAAGCACAGATCCCCACTGCTGTTGTGCCTGTAGATAGGGTGCCAAGGCACCGTGAAGAGCAGCAAGAGCTTTCAAGGATGGGCCCTTCCTTGTGGGAGAAGGAGCCGGACGTTTGCCTTTTCGGCAAGAGGCTCTGCCGCGGCCGAGCGCCATGAGATGTTGCGTCTCTGGGAAAGCACAGATCCCCAGGGCTGTTGTGCCTGTAGATAGGGCGCCAAGGCACCGTGAAGAGCAGCAAAAGCTTACAGGGCTGGGCCCTTCCTTGTGGGAGAAGGAGCCGGACGTTTGCCTTTTCGGCAAGAGGCTCTGCCGCGGTCCGAACGCCATGAGATCTTGCGTCTCTGGGAAAGCACAGATCCCAACTGCTGTTGTGCCTGTAGATAGGGCGCCAAGGCACCGTGAAGAGCAGCAACAGCTTTCAAGGATGGGCCCTTCCTTGTGGGAGAAGGAGCCAAACGTTTGCCTTTTCGGCAAGAGGCTCTGCCGCGGCCGAGCGCCATGAGATCTTGCGTCTCTGGGAAAGCACAGATCCCCACTGCTGTTGTGCCTGTAGATAGGGCGCCAAGGCACCGTGAAGAGCAGCAAGAGCTTTCAGGGCTGGGCCCTTCCTTGTGGGAGAAGGAGCCGGACGTTTGCCTTTTCGGCAAGAGGCGCTGCCGCGGCCGAGCGCCATGAGATCTTGCGTCTCTGGGAAAGCACAGATCCCCACTGCTCTTCTGCCTGTAGATAGTGCACCAAGGCACCGTGAAGAGCAGCATGAGCTTTCAGGGCTGGGCCCTTCCTTGTGGGAGAAGGAGCCGGACGTTTGCCTGTTCGGCAAGAGGCTCTGCCGCGGCCGAGTGCAATGAGATGTTGCGTCTCTGGGAAAGCACAGATCCCCAGGGCTGTTGTGCCTGTAGATAGGGCGCCAAGGCACCGTGAAGAGCAGCAAGAGCTTTGAGGGCTGAGACCTTCCTTGTGGGAGAAGGAGCCGGACGTTTGCCTTTTCGGCAAGAGGCTCTGCTGCGGCCGAGCGCCATGAGATGTTGCGTCTCTGGGAAAGCACAGATCCCCACTGCTGCTGTGCCTGTAGATAGGGCGCCAAGGCACCGTGAAGGGCAGCAACAGCTTTCAGGGCTGGGCCCTTCCTTGTGGGAGAAGGAGCCCGACGTTTGCCTTTTCGGCAGCAGGCTCTGCCGCGGCCGAGCGCCATGAGATGTTGCGTCTCTGGGAAAGCACAGATCCCCACTGCTCTTCTGCCTGTAGATAGGGCACCAAGGCACCGTGAAGAGCAGCATGAGCTTTCAGGGCTGGGCCCTTCCTTGTGGGAGAAGGAGCCGGACTTTTGCCTTTTCGGCAGCAGGCTCTGCCGCGGCCGAGCGCCATGAGATGTTGCGTCTCTGGGAAAGCACAGATCCCCACTGCTGTTGTGCCTGTACATAGGGCGCCAAGGCACCGTGAAGAGCAGCAAGATCTTACAGGGCTGGGCCCTTCCTTGTGGGAGAAGGAGCCGGACGTTTGCCTTTTCGGCAAGAGGCTCTGCCGCGGCCGAGCGCCATGAGATGTTGCGTCTCTGGGAAAGCACAGATCCCCAGTGCTGTTGTGCCTGTACATAGGGCGCCAAGGCACCGTGAAGAGCAGCAAGAGCTTTCAGGGCTGGGCCCTTCCTTGTGGGAGAAGGAGCCGGACGTTTGCCTTTTCGGCAAGAGGCTCTGCCGCGGCCGAGCACCATGAGATGTTGCGTCTCTGGGAAAGCACAGATCCCAGGGCTGTTGTGCCTGTAGATAGGGTGCCAAGGCACCGTGAAGAGCAGCAAGAGCTTTCAGGGCTGAGACCTTCCTTGTGGGAGAAGGAGCCGGACGTTTGCCTTTTCGGCAAGAGGCTCTGCTGCGGCCGAGCGCCATGAGATGTTGCGTCTCTGGGAAAGCACAGATCCCCACTGCTGCTGTGCCTGTAGATAGGGCGCCAAGGCACCGTGAAGGGCAGCAACAGCTTTCAGGGCTGGGCCCTTCCTTGTGGGAGAAGGAGCCCGACGTTTGCCTTTTCGGCAGCAGGCTCTGCCGCGGCCGAGCGCCATGAGATGTTGCGTCTCTGGGAAAGCACAGATCCCCACTGCTCTTCTGCCTGTAGATAGGGCACCAAGGCACCGTGAAGAGCAGCATGAGCTTTCAGGGCTGGGCCCTTCCTTGTGGGAGAAGGAGCCGGACTTTTGCCTTTTCGGCAGCAGGCTCTGCCGCGGCCGAGCGCCATGAGATGTTGCGTCTCTGGGAAAGCACAGATCCCCACTGCTGTTGTGCCTGTAGATAGGGCGCCAAGGCACCGTGAAGAGCAGCAAGATCTTACAGGGCTGGGCCCTTCCTTGTGGGAGAAGGAGCCGGACGTTTGCCTTTTCGGCAAGAGGCTCTGCCGCGGCCGAGCGCCATGAGATGTTGCGTCTCTGGGAAAGCACAGATCCCCAGTGCTGTTGTGCCTGTACATAGGGCGCCAAGGCACCGTGAAGAGCAGCAAGAGCTTTCAGGGCTGGGCCCTTCCTTGTGGGAGAAGGAGCCGGACGTTTGCCTTTTCGGCAAGAGGCTCTGCCGCGGCCGAGCACCATGAGATGTTGCGTCTCTGGGAAAGCACAGATCCCAGGGCTGTTGTGCCTGTAGATAGGGTGCCAAGGCACCGTGAAGAGCAGCAAGAGCTTTCAGGGCTGAGACCTTCCTTGTGGGAGAAGGAGCCGGACGTTTGCCTTTTCGGCAAGAGGCTCTGCCGCGGCCAAGCGCCATGAGATGTTGCGTCTCTGGGAAAGCACAGATCCCCACTGCTGTTGTGCCTGTAGATAGGGCGCCAAGGCACCGTGAAGAGCAGCAAGAGCTTTCAGGGCTGGGCCCTTCCTTGTGGGAGAAGGAGCCGGACGTTTGCCTTTTCGGCAAGAGGCGTTGCCGCGGCCGAGCGCCATGAGATCTTGCGTCTCTGGGAAAGCACAGATTCCCACTGCTCTTCTGCCTGTAGATAGGGCGCCAAGGCACCGTGAAGAGCAGCAAGAGCTTTCAGGGCTGGGCCCTTCCTTGTTGGAGAAGGAGCCGGACGTTTGCCTTTTCAACAAGAGGCGCTGCCGCGGCCGAGCGCAATGAGATCTTACGTCTCTGGGAGAGCACAGATCCCCAGTGCTGTTGTGCCTGTAGATAGGGCGCCAAGGCACCGTGAAGGGCAGCAACAGCTTTCAGGGCCGGGCCCTTCCTTGTGGGAGAAGGAGCCGGACGTTTGCCTTTTCGGCAAGAGGCTCTGCCGCGGCCGAGCGCCATGAGATGTTGCGTCTCTGGGAAAGCACAGATCCCCAGGGCTGTTGTGCCTGTAGATAGGGCGCCAAGGCACCGTGATGAGCAGCAAGAGCTTTCAGGGCTGGGCCCTTCCTTGTGGGAGAAGGAGCCGGACGTTTGCCTTTTCGGCAAGAGGCTCTGCCGCGGCCGAGCACAATGAGATGTTGCGTCTCTGGGAAAGCACAGATCCCCACTGCTGTTGTGCCTGTAGATAGGGTGCCAAGGCACCGTGAAGAGCAGCAAGAGCTTTCAAGGATGGGCCCTTCCTTGTGGGAGAAGGAGCCGGACGTTTGCCTTTTCGGCAAGAGGCTCTGCCGCGGCCGAGCGCCATGAGATGTTGCGTCTCTGGGAAAGCACAGATCCCCACTGCTCTTCTGCCTGTAGATAGGGCGCCAAGGCACCGTGAAGAGCAGCAAGAGCTTTCAGGGCTGGGCCCTTCCTTGTGGGAGAATGATGCGGACGTTTGCCTTTTCGGCAAGAGGCGCTGCCGCGGCCGAGCGCCATGAGATCTTGCGTCTCTGGGAAAGCACAGATCCCCACTGCTGTTGTGCCTGTAGATAGGGCGCCAAGGCACCGTGAAGAGCAGCAAGAGCTTTCAGGGCTGGGCCCTTCCTTGTGGGAGAAGGAGCCGGACGTTTGCCTTTTCGGCAAGAGGCTCTGCCGCGGCCGAGCGCCATGAGATGTTGCGTCTCTGGGAAAGCACAGATCCCCACTGCTGTTGTGCCTGTACATAGGGCGCCAAGGCACCGTGAAGAGCAGCAAGAGCTTTCAGGGCTGGGCCCTTCCTTGTGGGAGAAGGAGCCGGACGTTTGCCTTTTCGGCAAGAGGCACTGCCGCGGCCGAGCGCCATGAGATCTTGCGTCTCTGGAAAAGCACAGATCCCCACTGCTGTTGTGCCTGTAGATAGGGCGCCAAGGCACCGTGAACGGCAGCAAGAGCTTTCAGGGCTGGGCCCTTCCTTGTGGGAGAAGGAGCCGGACGTTTGCCTTTTCGGCAAGAGGCTCTGCCGCGGCCGAACGCCATGAGATCTTGCGTCTCTGGGAAAGCACAGATCCCAACTGCTGTTGTGCCTGTAGATAGGGCGCCAAGGCACCGTGAAGAGCAGCAACAGCTTTCAAGGATGGGCCCTTCCTTGTGGGAGAAGGAGCCGGACGTTTGCCTTTTCGGCAAGAGGCGATGCCGCGGCCGAGCGCCATGAGATGTTGCGTCTCTGGGAAAGCACAGATCCCCACTGCTGTTGTGCCTGTAGATAGGGTGCCAAGGCACCGTGAAGAGCAGCAAGAGCTTTCAAGGATGGGCCCTTCCTTGTGGGAGAAGGAGCCGGACGTTTGCCTTTTCGGCAAGAGGCTCTGCCGCGGCCGAGCGCCATGAGATGTTGCGTCTCTGGGAAAGCACAGATCCCCACTGCTCTTCTGCCTGTAGATAGGGCACCAAGGCACCGTGAAGAGCAGCATGAGCTTTCAGGGCTGGGCCCTTCCTTGTGGGAGAAGGAGCCGGACGTTTGCCTTTTCGGCAAGAGGCTCTGCCGCGGCCGAGCACCATGAGATCTTGCGTCTCTGGGAAAGCACAGATCCCCAGGGCTGTTGTGCCTGTAGATAGGGCGCCAAGGCACCGTGAAGAGCAGCAACAGCTTTCAGGGCTGGGCCCTTCCTTGTGGGAGAAGGAGCCGGACGTTTTCCTTTTCGGCAAGAGGCTCTGCCGCGTCCGAGCGCCATGAGATGTTGCGTCTCTGGGAAAGCACAGATCCCCACTGCTGTTGTGCCTGCAGATAGGGCGCCAAGGCACCGTGAAGAGCAGCAAGAGCTTTCAGGGCTGGGCCCTTCCTTGTGGGAGAAGGAGCCGGACGTTTGCCTTTTCGGCAAGAGGCTCTGCCGCGGCCGAGCGCCATGAGATCTTGCGTCTCTGGGAAAGCACAGATCCCCAGGGCTGTTTTGCCTGTAGACAGGGCGCCAAGGCACCGTGAAGAGCAGCAAGAGCTTTCAGGGCTGGGCCCTTCCTTGTGGGAGAAGGAGCCGGACGTTTGCCTTTTCGGCAAGAGGCGCTGCCGCGGCCGAGCGCCATGAGATCATGCGTCTCTGGGAAAGCACAGATCCCCAGTGCTGTTGTGCCTGTAGATAGGGCGCCAAGGCACCGTGAAGAGCAGCAACAGCTTTCTGGGCTGGGACCTTCCTTGTGGGAGAAGGAGCCGGACGTTTGCCTTTTCGGCAAGAGGCGCTGCCGCGGCCGAGCGCCATGAGATCTTGCGTCTCTGGGAAAGCACAGATTCCCACTGCTCTTCTGCCTGTAGATAGGGCGCCAAGGCACCGTGAAGAGCAGCAAGAGCTTTCAGGGCTGGGCCCTTCCTTGTGGGAGAAGGAGCCGGACGTTTTCCTGTTCGGCAAGAGGCTCTGCCGCGGCCGAGTGCAATGAGATGTTGCGTCTCTGGGAAAGCACAGATCCCCAGTGCTGTTGTGCCTGTAGATAGGGCGCCAAGGCACCGTGAAGAGCAGCAAGAGCTTTGAGGGCTGAGCCCTTCCTTGTGGGAGAAGGAGCCGGACGTTTTCCTTTTCGGCAAGAGGCTCTGCTGCGGCCGAGCGCCATGAGATGTTGCGTCTCTGGGAAAGCACAGATCCCCACTGCTGCTGTGCCTGTAGATAGGGCGCCAAGGCACCGTGAAGGGCAGCAACAGCTTTCAGGGCTGGGCCCTTCCTTGTGGGAGAAGGAGCCGGACGTTTGCCTTTTCGGCAAGAGGCTCTGCCGCGGCCGAGCGCCATGAGATGTTGCGTCTCTGGGAAAGCACAGATCCCCACTGCTGCTGTGCCTGTAGATAGGGCGCCAAGGCACCGTGAAGGGCAGCAAGAGCTTTCAGGGCTGGGCCCTTCCTTGTGGGAGAAGGAGCCGGACGTTTGCCTTTTCGGCAGCAGGCTCTGCCGCGGCCGAGCGCCATGAGATGTTGCGTCTCTGGGAAAGCACAGATCCCCACTGCTGTTGTGCCTGTAGATAGGGCGCCAAGGCACCGTGAAGAGCAGCAAGAGCTTTCAGGGCTGGGCCCTTCCTTGTGGGAGAAGGAGCCAGACGTTTGCCTTTTCGGCAAGAGGCTCTGCCGCGGCCGAGCACCATGAGATCTTGCGTCTCTGGGAAAGCACAGATCCCAGGGCTGTTGTGCCTGTAGATAGGGTGCCAAGGCACCGTGAAGAGCAGCAACAGCTTTCAGGGCTGGGCCCTTCCTTGTGGGAGAAGGAGCCGGACGTTTGCCTTTTCGGCAAGAGGCTCTGCCGCGGCCGAGCGCCATGAGATGTTGCGTCTCTGGGAAAGCACAGATCCCCACTGCTGTTGTGCCTGTAGATAGGGCGCCAAGGCACCGTGAAGAGCAGCAACAGCTTTCAGGGCTGGGCCCTTCCTTGTGGGAGAAGGAGCCGGACGTTTGCCTTTTCGGCAAGAGGCTCTGCCGCGGCCGAGCACCATGAGATCTTGCGTCTCTGGGAAAGCACAGATCCCAGGGCTATTGTGCCTGTAGATAGGGCGCCAAGGCACCGTGAACGGCAGCAAGAGCTTTCAGGGCTGGGCCCTTCCTTGTGGGAGAAGGAGCCGGACGTTTGCCTTTTCGGCAAGAGGCTCTGCCGCGGCCGAACGCCATGAGATCTTGCGTCTCTGGGAAAGCACAGATCCCCACTGCTGTTGTGCCTGTAGATAGGGCGCCAAGGCACCGTGAACGGCAGCAAGAGCTTTCAGGGCTGGGCCCTTCCTTGTGGGAGAAGGAGCCGGACGTTTGCCTTTTCGGCAAGAGGCTCTGCCGCGGCCGAACGCCATGAGATCTTGCGTCTCTGGGAAAGCACAGATCCCAACTGCTGTTGTGCCTGTAGATAGGGCGCCAAGGCACCGTGAAGAGCAGCAACAGCTTTCAAGGATGGGCCCTTCCTTGTGGGAGAAGGAGCCGGACGTTTGCCTTTTCGGCAAGAGGCGATGCCGCGGCCGAGCGCCATGAGATGTTGCGTCTCTGGGAAAGCACAGATCCCCACTGCTGTTGTGCCTGTAGATAGGGTGCCAAGGCACCGTGAAGAGCAGCAAGAGCTTTCAAGGATGGGCCCTTCCTTGTGGGAGAAGGAGCCGGACGTTTGCCTTTTCGGCAAGAGGCTCTGCCGCGGCCGAGCGCCATGAGATGTTGCGTCTCTGGGAAAGCACAGATCCCCACTGCTCTTCTGCCTGTAGATAGGGCGCCAAGGCACCGTGAAGAGCAGCAAGAGCTTTCAGGGCTGGGCCCTTCCTTGTGGGAGAATGATGCGGACGTTTGCCTTTTCGGCAAGAGGCGCTGCCGCGGCCGAGTGCCATGAGATGTTGCGTCTCTGGGAAAGCACAGATCCCCACTGCTCTTCTGCCTGTAGATAGGGCACCAAGGCACCGTGAAGAGCAGCATGAGCTTTCAGGGCTGGGCCCTTCCTTGTGGGAGAAGGAGCCGGACGTTTGCCTGTTCGGCAAGAGGCTCTGCCGCGGCCGAGTGCAATGAGATGTTGCGTCTCTGGGAAAGCACAGATCCCCAGGGCTGTTGTGCCTGTAGATAGGGCGCCAAGGCACCGTGAAGAGCAGCAAGAGCTTTGAGGGCTGAGACCTTCCTTGTGGGAGAAGGAGCCGGACGTTTTCCTTTTCGGCAAGAGGCTCTGCTGCGGCCGAGCGCCATGAGATGTTGCGTCTCTGGGAAAGCACAGATCCCCACTGCTGCTGTGCCTGTAGATAGGGCGCCAAGGCACCGTGAAGGGCAGCAACAGCTTTCAGGGCTGGGCCCTTCCTTGTGGGAGAAGGAGCCGGACGTTTGCCTTTTCGGCAGCAGGCTCTGCCGCGGCCGAGCGCCATGAGATGTTGCGTCTCTGGGAAAGCACAGATCCCCACTGCTCTTCTGCCTGTAGATAGGGCACCAAGGCACCGTGAAGAGCAGCATGAGCTTTCAGGGCTGGGCCCTTCCTTGTGGGAGAAGGAGCCGGACGTTTGCCTTTTCGGCAAGAGGCTCTGCCGCGGCGGAGCACCATGAGATCTTGCGTCTCTGGGAAAGCACAGATCCCCAGGGCTGTTGTGCCTGTAGATAGGGCGCCAAGGCACCGTGAAGAGCAGCAAGAGCTTTCAGGGCTGGGCCCTTCCTTGTGGGAGAAGGAGCCGGACGTTTGCCTTTTCGGCAAGAGGCGCTGCCGCGGCCGAGCGCCATGAGATCATGCGTCTCTGGGAAAGCACAGATCCCCAGGGCTGTTGTGCCTGTAGATAGGGCGCCAAGGCACCGTGAAGAGCAGCAACAGCTTTCTGGGCTGGGAACTTCCTTGTGGGAGAAGGAGCCGGACGTTTGCCTTTTCGGCAAGAGGCGCTGCCGCGGCCGAGCGCCATGAGATCTTGCGTCTCTGGGAAAGCACAGATTCCCACTGCTCTTCTGCCTGTAGATAGGGCGCCAAGGCACCGTGAAGAGCAGCAAGAGCTTTCAGGGCTGGGCCCTTCCTTGTGGGAGAAGGAGCCGGACGTTTTCCTGTTCGGCAAGAGGCTCTGCCGCGGCCGAGTGCAATGAGATGTTGCGTCTCTGGGAAAGCACAGATCCCCAGTGCTGTTGTGCCTGTAGATAGGGCGCCAAGGCACCGTGAAGAGCAGCAAGAGCTTTGAGGGCTGAGCCCTTCCTTGTGGGAGAAGGAGCCGGACGTTTTCCTTTTCGGCAAGAGGCTCTGCTGCGGCCGAGCGCCATGAGATGTTGCGTCTCTGGGAAAGCACAGATCCCCACTGCTGCTGTGCCTGTAGATAGGGCGCCAAGGCACCGTGAAGGGCAGCAACAGCTTTCAGGGCTGGGCCCTTCCTTGTGGGAGAAGGAGCCGGACGTTTGCCTTTTCGGCAAGAGGCTCTGCCGCGGCCGAGCGCCATGAGATGTTGCGTCTCTGGGAAAGCACAGATCCCCACTGCTCTTCTGCCTGTAGATAGGGCGCCAAGGCACCGTGAAGAGCAGCAAGAGCTTTCAGGGCTGGGCCCTTCCTTGTGGGAGAAGGAGCCGGACGTTTGCCTTTTCGGCAAGAGGCTCTGCCGCGGCCGAGCACCATGAGATCTTGCGTCTCTGGGAAAGCACAGATCCCAGGGCTGTTGTGCCTGTAGATAGGGTGCCAAGGCACCGTGAAGAGCAGCAACAGCTTTCAGGGCTGGGCCCTTCCTTGTGGGAGAAGGAGCCGGACGTTTGCCTTTTCGGCAAGAGGCTCTGCCGCGGCCGAGCGCCATGAGATGTTGCGTCTCTGGGAAAGCACAGATCCCCACTGCTGTTGTGCCTGTAGATAGGGCGCCAAGGCACCATGAAGAGCAGCAACAGCTTTCAGGGCTGGGCCCTTCCTTGTGGGAGAAGGAGCCGGACGTTTGCCTTTTCGGCAAGAGGCTCTGCCGCGGCCGAGCACCATGAGATCTTGCGTCTCTGGGAAAGCACAGATCCCAGGGCTGTTGTGCCTGTAGATAGGGCGCCAAGGCACCGTGAAGAGCAGCAACAGCTTTGAGGGCTGGGCCCTTCCTTGTGGGAGAAGGAGCCGGACGTTTGCCTTTTCGGCAAGAGGCTCTGCCGCGGCCGAGCGCCATGAGATGTTGCGTCTCTGGGAAAGCACAGATCCCCACTGCTGTTGTGCCTGTAGATAGGGCGCCAAGGCACCGTGAAGAGCAGCAAGAGCTTTCAGGGCTGGGCCCTTCCTTGTGGGAGAAGGAGCCGGACGTTTGCCTTTTCGGCAAGAGGCTCTGCCGCGGCCGAGCGCCATGAGATCTTGCGTCTCTGGGAAAGCACAGATCCCCAGGGCTGTTGTGCCTGTAGATAGGGCGCCAAGGCACCGTGAAGAGCAGCAAGAGCTTTCAGGGCTGGGCCCTTCCTTGTGGGAGAAGGAGCCGGACGTTTGCCTTTTCGGCAAGAGGCGCTGCCGCGGCCGAGCGCCATGAGATCTTGCGTCTCTGGGAAAGCACAGATCCCCAGGGCTGTTGTGCCTGTAGATAGGGCGCCAAGGCACCGTGAAGAGCAGCAACAGCTTTCAGGGTTGGGCCCTTCCTTGTGGGAGAAGGAGCCGGACGTTTGCCTTTTCGGCAAGAGGCGCTGCCGCGGCCGAGCGCCATGAGATCTTGCGTCTCTGGGAAAGCACAGATTCCCACTGCTCTTCTGCCTGTAGATAGGGCGCCAAGGCACCGTGAAGAGCAGCAAGAGCTTTCAGGGCTGGGCCCTTCCTTGTGGGAGAAGGAGCCGGAAGTTTGCCTTTTCGGCAAGAGGCTCTGCCGCGGCCGAGCGCCATGAGATGTTGCGTCTCTGGGAAAGCACAGATCCCCACTGCTGTTGTGCCTGTACATAGGGCGCCAAGGCACCGTGAAGAGCAGCAAGAGCTTTCAGGGCTGGGCCCTTCCTTGTGGGAGAAGGAGCCGGACGTTTGCCTTTTCGGCAAGAGGCACTGCCGCGGCCGAGCGCCATGAGATCTTGCGTCTCTGGAAAAGCACAGATCCCCACTGCTATTGTGCCTGTAGATAGGGCGCCAAGGCACCGTGAACGGCAGCAAGAGCTTTCAGGGCTGGGCCCTTCCTTGTGGGAGAAGGAGCCGGACGTTTGCCTTTTCGGCAAGAGGCTCTGCCGCGGCCGAACGCCATGAGATCTTGCGTCTCTGGGAAAGCACAGATCCCAACTGCTGTTGTGCCTGTAGATAGGGCGCCAAGGCACCGTGAAGAGCAGCAACAGCTTTCAAGGATGGGCCCTTCCTTGTGGGAGAAGGAGCCGGACGTTTGCCTTTTCGGCAAGAGGCGATGCCGCGGCCGAGCGCCATGAGATGTTGCGTCTCTGGGAAAGCACAGATCCCCACTGCTGTTGTGCCTGTAGATAGGGTGCCAAGGCACCGTGAAGAGCAGCAAGAGCTTTCAAGGATGGGCCCTTCCTTGTGGGAGAAGGAGCCGGACGTTTGCCTTTTCGGCAAGAGGCTCTGCCGCGGCCGAGCGCCATGAGATGTTGCGTCTCTGGGAAAGCACAGATCCCCACTGCTCTTCTGCCTGTAGATAGGGCGCCAAGGCACCGTGAAGAGCAGCAAGAGCTTTCAGGGCTGGGCCCTTCCTTGTGGGAGAATGATGCGGACGTTTGCCTTTTCGGCAAGAGGCGCTGCCGCGGCCGAGTGCCATGAGATGTTGCGTCTCTGGGAAAGCACAGATCCCCACTGCTCTTCTGCCTGTAGATAGGGCACCAAGGCACCGTGAAGAGCAGCATGAGCTTTCAGGGCTGGGCCCTTCCTTGTGGGAGAAGGAGCCGGACGTTTGCCTTTTCGGCAAGAGGCTCTGCCGCGGCCGAGCACCATGAGATCTTGCGTCTCTGGGAAAGCACAGATCCCCAGGGCTGTTGTGCCTGTAGATAGGGCGCCAAGGCACCGTGAAGAGCAGCAACAGCTTTCAGGGCTGGGCCCTTCCTTGTGGGAGAAGGAGCCGGACGTTTTCCTTTTCGGCAAGAGGCTCTGCCGCGTCCGAGCGCCATGAGATGTTGCGTCTCTGGGAGAGCACAGATCCCCAGGGCTGTTGTGCCTGTAGATAGGGCGCCAAGGCACCGTGAAGAGCAGCAAGAGCTTTCAGGGCTGGGCCCTTCCTTGTGGGAGAAGGAGCCGGACGTTTGCCTTTTCGGCAAGAGGCTCTGCCGCGGCCGAGCGCCATGAGATGTTGCGTCTCTGGGAAAGCACAGATCCCCAGGGCTGTTTTGCCTGTAGACAGGGCGCCAAGGCACCGTGAAGAGCAGCAAGAGCTTTCAGGGCTGGGCCCTTCCTTGTGGGAGAAGGAGCCGGACGTTTGCCTTTTCGGCAAGAGGCGCTGCCGCGGCCGAGCGCCATGAGATCATGCGTCTCTGGGAAAGCACAGATCCCCAGGGCTGTTGTGCCTGTAGATAGGGCGCCAAGGCACCGTGAAGAGCAGCAACAGCTTTCAGGGCTGGGCCCTTCCTTGTGGGAGAAGGAGCCGGACGTTTGCCTTTTCGGCAAGAGGCGCTGCCGCGGTCGAGCGCCATGAGATCTTGCGTCTCTGGGAAAGCACAGATTCCCACTGCTCTTCTGCCTGTAGATAGGGCGCCAAGGCACCGTGAAGAGCAGCAAGAGCTTTCAGGGCTGGGCCCTTCCTTGTGGGAGAAGGAGCCGGACGTTTTCCTGTTCGGCAAGAGGCTCTGCCGCGGCCGAGTGCAATGAGATGTTGCGTCTCTGGGAAAGCACAGATCCCCACTGCTGTTGTGCCTGTAGATAGGGCGCCAAGGCACCGTGAAGAGCAGCAAGAGCTTTGAGGGCTGAGCCCTTCCTTGTGGGAGAAGGAGCCGGACGTTTGCCTTTTCGGCAAGAGGCTCTGCTGCGGCCGAGCGCCATGAGATGTTGCGTCTCTGGGAAAGCACAGATCCCCACTGCTGCTGTGCCTGTAGATAGGGCGCCAAGGCACCGTGAAGGGCAGCAACAGCTTTCAGGGCCGGGCCCTTCCTTGTGGGAGAAGGAGCCGGACGTTTGCCTTTTCGGCAAGAGGCTCTGCCGCGGCCGAGCGCCATGAGATGTTGCGTCTCTGGGAAAGCACAGATCCCCACTGCTGTTGTGCCTGTAGATAGGGCGCCAAGGCACCGTGAAGAGCAGCAAGAGCTTTCAGGGCTGGGCCCTTCCTTGTGGGAGAAGGAGCCGGACGTTTGCCTTTTCGGCAGCAGGCTCTGCCGCGGCCGATCGCCATGAGATGTTGCGTCTCTGGGAAAGCACAGATCCCCACTGCTGTTGTGCCTGTAGATAGGGCGCCAAGGCACCGTGAAGAGCAGCAAGAGCTTTCAGGGCTGGGCCCTTCCTTGTGGGAGAAGGAGCCGGACGTTTGCCTTTTCGGCAAGAGGCTCTGCCGCGGCCGAGCACCATGAGATCTTGCGTCTCTGGGAAAGCACAGATCCCAGGGCTGTTGTGCCTGTAGATAGGGTGCCAAGGCACCGTGAAGAGCAGCAACAGCTTTCAGGGCTGGGCCCTTCCTTGTGGGAGAAGGAGCCGGACGTTTGCCTTTTCGGCAAGAGGCTCTGCCGCGGCCGAGCGCCATGAGATGTTGCGTCTCTGGGAAAGCACAGATCCCCACTGCTGTTGTGCCTGTAGATAGGGCGCCAAGGCACCGTGAAGAGCAGCAACAGCTTTCAGGGCTGGGCCCTTCCTTGTGGGAGAAGGAGCCGGACGTTTGCCTTTTCGGCAAGAGGCGATGCCGCGGCCGAGCGCCATGAGATCTTGCGTCTCTGGGAAAGCACAGATCCCCACTGCTGTTGTGCCTGTAGATAGGGCGCCAAGGCACCGTGAAGAGCAGCAAGAGCTTACAGGGCTGGGCCCTTCCTTGTGGGAGAAGGAGCCGGACGTTTGCCTTTTCGGCAAGAGGCTCTGCCGCGGCCGAGCACCATGAGATCTTGCGTCTCTGGGAAAGCACAGATCCCAGGGCTGCTGTGCCTGTAGATAGGGCGCCAAGGCACCGTGAAGAGCAGCAACAGCTTTCAGGGCTGGGCCCTTCCTTGTGGGAGAAGGAGCCGGACGTTTGCCTTTTCGGCAAGAGGCTCTGCCGCGGCCGAGCGCCATGAGATGTTGCGTCTCTGGGAAAGCACAGATCCCCACTGCTGTTGTGCCTGTAGATAGGGCGCCAAGGCACCGTGAAGAGCAGCAAGAGCTTTCAGGGCTGGGCCCTTCCTTGTGGGAGAAGGAGCCGGACGTTTGCCTTTTCGGCAAGAGGCTCTGCCGCGGCCGAGCGCCATGAGATGTTGCGTCTCTGGGAAAGCACAGATCCCCAGGGCTGTTGTGCCTGTAGATAGGGCGCCAAGGCACCGTGAAGAGCAGCAAGAGCTTTGAGGGCTGGGCCCTTCCTTGTGGGAGAAGGAGCCGGACGTTTGCCTTTTCGGCAAGAGGCGCTGCCGCGGCCGAGCGCCATGAGATCTTGCGTCTCTGGGAAAGCACAGATCCCCAGGGCTGTTGTGCCTGTAGATAGGGCGCCAAGGCACCGTGAAGAGCAGCAACAGCTTTCAGGGTTGGGCCCTTCCTTGTGGGAGAAGGAGCCGGACGTTTTCCTTTTCGGCAAGAGGCGCTGCCGCGGCCGAGCGCCATGAGATCTTGCGTCTCTGGGAAAGCACAGATTCCCACTGCTCTTCTGCCTGTAGATAGGGCGCCAAGGCACCGTGAAGAGCAGCAAGAGCTTTCAGGGCTGGGCCCTTCCTTGTGGGAGAAGGAGCCGGAAGTTTGCCTTTTCGGCAAGAGGCGCTGCCGCGGCCGAGCGCCATGAGATCTTGCGTCTCTGGGAAAGCACAGATCCCCAGGGCTGTTGTGCCTGTAGATAGGGCGCCAAGGCACCGTGAAAAGCAGCAAGAGCTTTCAGGGCTGGGCCCTTCCTTGTGGGAGAAGGAGCCGGACGTTGGCCTTTTCAACAAGAGGCGCTGCCGCGGCCGAGCGCAATGAGATCTTACGTCTCTGGGAGAGCACAGATCCCCACTGCTGCTGTGCCTGTAGATAGGGCGCCAAGGCACCGTGAAGGGCAGCAACAGCTTTCAGGGCCGGGCCCTTCCTTGTGGGAGAAGGAGCCGGACGTTTGCCTTTTCGGCAAGAGGCTCTGCCGCGGCCGAGCGCCATGAGATGTTGCGTCTCTGGGAAAGCACAGATCCCCACTGCTGTTGTGCCTGTAGATAGGGTGCCAAGGCACCGTGAAGAGCAGCAAGAGCTTTCAAGGATGGGCCCTTCCTTGTGGGAGAAGGAGCCGGACGTTTGCCTTTTCGGCAAGAGGCTCTGCCGCGGCCGAGCGCCATGAGATGTTGCGTCTCTGGGAAAGCACAGATCCCCACTGCTGTTGTGCCTGTAGATAGGGTGCCAAGGCACTGTGAAGAGCAGCAAGAGCTTTCAGGGCTGGGCCCTTCCTTGTGGGAGTATGATGCGGACGTTTGCCTTTTCGGCAAGAGGCGCTGCCGCGGCCGAGCGCAATGAGATGTTGCGTCTCTGGGAATTCACAGATCCCCAGTGCTGTTGTGCCTGTAGATAGGGCGCCAAGGCACCGTGAAGAGCAGCAAGAGCTTTGAGGGCTGAGCCCTTCCTTGTGGGAGAAGGAGCCGGACGTTTTCCTTTTCGGCAAGAGGCTCTGCTGCGGCCGAGCGCCATGAGATGTTGCGTCTCTGGGAAAGCACAGATCCCCACTGCTGTTGTGCCTGTAGATAGGGCGCCAAGGCACCGTGAAGAGCAGCAAGAGCTTTCAGGGCTGGGCCCTTCCTTGTGGGAGAAGGAGCCGGACGTTTGCCTTTTCGGCAAGAGGCTCTGCCGCGGCCGAGCGCCATGAGATCTTGCGTCTCTGGGAAAGCACAGATCCCAGGGCTGTTGTGCCTGTAGATAGGGTGCCAAGGCACCGTGAAGAGCAGCAACAGCTTTCAGGGCTGGGCCCTTCCTTGTGGGAGAAGGAGCCGGACGTTTGCCTTTTCGGCAAGAGGCTGTGCCGCGGCCGAGCGCCATGAGATGTTGCGTCTCTGGGAAAGCACAGATCCCCACTGCTGTTGTGCCTGTAGATAGGGCGCCAAGGCACCGTGAAGAGCAGCAACAGCTTTCAGGGCTGGGCCCTTCCTTGTGGGAGAAGGAGCCGGACGTTTGCCTTTTCGGCAAGAGGCGATGCCGCGGCCGAGCGCCATGAGATCTTGCGTCTCTGGGAAAGCACAGATCCCCACTGCTGTTGTGCCTGTAGATAGGGCGCCAAGGCACCGTGAAGAGCAGCAAGAGCTTACAGGGCTGGGCCCTTCCTTGTGGGAGAAGGAGCCGGACGTTTGCCTTTTCGGCAAGAGGCTCTGCCGCGGCCGAGCACCATGAGATCTTGCGTCTCTGGGAAAGCACAGATCCCAGGGCTGTTGTGCCTGTAGATAGGGCGCCAAGGCACCGTGAAGAGCAGCAACAGCTTTCAGGGCTGGGCCCTTCCTTGTGGGAGAAGGAGCCGGACGTTTGCCTTTTCGGCAAGAGGCTCTGCCGCGGCCGAGCGCCATGAGATCTTGCGTCTCTGGGAAAGCACAGATCCCCACTGCTGTTGTGCCTGTAGATAGGGCGCCAAGGCACCGTGAAGAGCAGCAAGAGCTTTCAGGGCTGGGCCCTTCCTTGTGGGAGAAGGAGCCGGACGTTTGCCTTTTCGGCAAGAGGCTCTGCCGCGGCCGAGCGCCATGAGATCTTGCGTCTCTGGGAAAGCACAGATCCCCAGGGCTGTTGTGCCTGTAGATAGGGCGCCAAGGCACCGTGAAGAGCAGCAAGAGCTTTGAGGGCTGGGCCCTTCCTTGTGGGAGAAGGAGCCGGACGTTTGCCTTTTCGGCAAGAGGCGCTGCCGCGGCCGAGCGCCATGAAATCTTGCGTCTCTGGGAAAGCACAGATCCCCAGGGCTGTTGTGCCTGTAGATAGGGCGCCAAGGCACCGTGAAGAGCAGCAACAGCTTTCAGGGTTGGGCCCTTCCTTGTGGGAGAAGGAGCCGGACGTTTGCCTTTTCGGCAAGAGGCGCTGCCGCGGCCGAGCGCCATGAGATGTTGCGTCTCTGGGAAAGCACAGATTCCCACTGCTCTTCTGCCTGTAGATAGGGCGCCAAGGCACCGTGAAGAGCAGCAAGAGCTTTCAGGGCTGGGCCCTTCCTTGTGGGAGAAGGAGCCGGAAGTTTGCCTTTTCGGCAAGAGGCGCTGCCGCGGCCGAGCGCCATGAGATGTTGCGTCTCTGGGAATTCACAGATCCCCAGGGCTGTTGTGCCTGTAGATAGGGCGCCAAGGCACCGTGAAAAGCAGCAAGAGCTTTCAGGGCTGGGCCCTTCCTTGTTGGAGAAGGAGCCGGACGTTGGCCTTTTCAACAAGAGGCGCTGCCGCGGCCGAGCGCAATGAGATCTTACGTCTCTGGGAGAGCACAGATCCCCACTGCTGCTGTGCCTGTAGATAGGGCGCCAAGGCACCGTGAAGGGCAGCAACAGCTTTCAGGGCCGGGCCCTTCCTTGTGGGAGAAGGAGCCGGACGTTTGCCTTTTCGGCAAGAGGCTCTGCCGCGGCCGAGCGCCATGAGATGTTGCGTCTCTGGGAAAGCACAGATCCCCACTGCTGTTGTGCCTGTAGATAGGGTGCCAAGGCACCGTGAAGAGCAGCAAGAGCTTTCAAGGATGGGCCCTTCCTTGTGGGAGAAGGAGCCGGACGTTTGCCTTTTCGGCAAGAGGCTCTGCCGCGGCCGAGCGCCATGAGATGTTGCGTCTCTGGGAAAGCACAGATCCCCACTGCTGTTGTGCCTGTAGATAGGGTGCCAAGGCACCGTGAAGAGCAGCAAGAGCTTTCAGGGCTGGGCCCTTCCTTGTGGGAGTATGATGCGGACGTTTGCCTTTTCGGCAAGAGGCGCTGCCGCGGCCGAGCGCAATGAGATGTTGCGTCTCTGGGAATTCACAGATCCCCAGTGCTGTTGTGCCTGTAGATAGGGCGCCAAGGCACCGTGAAGAGCAGCAACAGCTTACAGGGCTGGGCCCTTCCTTGTGGGAGAAGGAGCCGGACGTTTGCCTTTTCGGCAAGAGGCTCTGCTGCGGCCGAGCGCCATGAGATGTTGCGTCTCTGGGAAAGCACAGATCCCCACTGCTGTTGTGCCTGTAGATAGGGCGCCAAGGCACCGTGAAGGTCAGCAACAGCTTTCAGGGCTGGGCCCTTCCTTGTGGGAGAAGGAGCCGGACGTTTGCCTTTTCGGCAAGAGGCTCTGCCGCGGCCGAGCGCCATGAGATGTTGCGTCTCTGGGAAAGCACAGATCCCCAGGGCTGTTGTGCCTGTAGATAGGGCGCCAAGGCACCGTGATGAGCAGCAAGAGCTTTCAGGGCTGGGCCCTTCCTTGTGGGAGAAGGAGCCGGACGTTTGCCTTTTCGGCAAGAGGCTCTGCCGCGGCCGAGCGCCATGAGATGTTGCGTCTCTGGGAAAGCACAGATCCCCACTGCTGTTGTGCCTGTAGATAGGGCACCAAGGCACCGTGAAGAGCAGCATGAGCTTTGAGGGCTGGGCCCTTCCTTGTGGGAGAAGGAGCCGGACGTTTGCCTTTTCGGCAAGAGGCTCTGCCGCGGCCGAGCGCCATGAGATGTTGCGTCTCTGGGAAAGCACAGATCCCCACTGCTGTTGTGCCTGTAGATAGGGCGCCAAGGCACCGTGAAGAGCAGCAAGAGCTTACAGGGCTGGGCCCTTCCTTGTGGGAGAAGGAGCCGGACGTTTGCCTTTTCGGCAAGAGGCTCTGCCGCGTCCGAGCGCCATGAGATGTTGCGTCTCTGGGAAAGCACAGATCCCCACTGCTGTTGTGCCTGTAGATAGGGCGCCAAGGCACCGTGAAGAGCAGCAAGAGCTTTCAGGGCTGGGCCCTTCCTTGTGGGAGAAGGAGCCGGACGTTTGCCTTTTCGGCAAGAGGCTCTGCCGCGGCCGAGCGCCATGAGATCTTGCGTCTCTGGGAAAGCACAGATCCCCAGGGCTGTTTTGCCTGTAGACAGGGCGCCAAGGCACCGTGAAGAGCAGCAAGAGCTTTCAGGGCTGGGCCCTTCCTTGTGGGAGAAGGAGCCGGACGTTTGCCTTTTCGGCAAGAGGCGCTGCCGCGGCCGAGCGCCATGAGATCATGCGTCTCTGGGAAAGCACAGATCCCCACTCCTGCTGTGCCTGTAGATAGGGCGCCACGGCACCGGGAAGGGCAGCAACAGCTTTCAGGGCTGGGCCCTTCCTTGTGGGAGAAGGAGCCGGACGTTTGCCTTTTCGGCAAGAGGCTCTGCCGCGGCCGAGCGCCATGAGATGTTGCGTCTCTGGGAAAGCACAGATCCCCACTGCTGTTGTGCCTGTAGATAGGGCGCCAAGGCACCGTGAAGAGCAGCAAGAGCTTTCAGGGCTGGGCCCTTCCTTGTGGGAGAAGGAGCCGGACGTTTGCCTTTTCGGCAGCAGGCTCTACCGCGGCCGAGCGCCATGAGATGTTGCGTCTCTGGGAAAGCACAGATCCCCACTGCTGTTGTGCCTGTAGATAGGGCGCCAAGGCACCGTGAAGAGCAGCAAGAGCTTACAGGGCTGGGCCCTTCCTTGTGGGAGAAGGAGCCGGACGTTTGCCTTTTCGGCAAGAGGCTCTGCCGCGACCGAGCGCCATGAGATGTTGCGTCTCTGGGAAAGCACAGATCCCCAGTGCTGTTGTGCCTGTACATAGGGCGCCAAGGCACCGTGAAGAGCAGCAAGAGCTTTCAGGGCTGGGCCCTTCCTTGTGGGAGAAGGAGCCGGACGTTTGCCTTTTCGGCAAGAGGCTCTGCCGCGGCCGAGCGCCATGAGATCTTGCGTCTCTGGGAAAGCACAGATCCCCACTGCTGTTGTGCCTGTAGATAGGGCGCCAAGGCACCGTGAAGAGCAGCAATAGCTTTCAGGGCTGGGCCCTTCCTTGTGGGAGAAGGAGCCGGACGTTTGCCTTTTCGGCAAGAGGCGATGCCGCGGCCGAGCGCCATGAGATGTTGCGTCTCTGGGAAAGCACAGATCCCCACTGCTGTTGTGCCTGTAGATAGGGCGCCAAGGCACCGTGAAGAGCAGCAAGAGCTTACAGGGCTGGGCCCTTCCTTGTGGGAGAAGGAGCCGGACGTTTGCCTTTTCGGCAAGAGGCTTTGCCGCGGCCGAGCGCCATGAGATGTTGCGTCTCTGGGAAAGCACAGATCCCCACTGCTGTTGTGCCTGTAGATAGGGTGCCAAGGCACCGTGAAGAGCAGCAAGAGCTTTCAAGGATGGGCCCTTCCTTGTGGGAGAAGGAGCCGGACGTTTGCCTTTTCGGCAAGAGGCTCTGCCGCGGCCGAGCGCCATGAGATGTTGCGTCTCTGGGAAAGCACAGATCCCCACTGCTCTTCTGCCTGTAGATAGGGCGCCAAGGCACCGTGAAGAGCAGCAAGAGCTTTCAGGGCTGGGCCCTTCCTTGTTGGAGTATGATGCGGACGTTTGCCTTTTCGGCAAGAGGCGCTGCCGCGGCCGAGCGCCATGAGATCTTGCGTCTCTGGGAAAGCACAGATCCCCACTGCTCTTCTGCCTGTAGATAGGGCACCAAGGCACCGTGAAGAGCAGCATGAGCTTTCAGGGCTGGGCCCTTCCTTGTGGGAGAAGGAGCCGGACGTTTGCCTGTTCGGCAAGAGGCTCTGCCGCGGCCGAGCGCAATGAGATGTTGCGTCTCTGGGAATTCACAGATCCCCAGTGCTGTTGTGCCTGTAGATAGGGCGCCAAGGCACCGTGAAGAGCAGCAAGAGCTTTGAGGGCTGAGCCCTTCCTTGTGGGAGAAGGAGCCGGACGTTTTCCTTTTCGGCAAGAGGCTCTGCTGCGGCCGAGCGCCATGAGATCTTGCGTCTCTGGGAAAGCACAGATCCCCACTGCTGTTGTGCCTGTAGATAGGGCACCAAGGCACCGTGAAGGTCAGCAACAGCTTTCAGGGCTGGGCCCTTCCTTGTGGGAGAAGGAGCCGGACGTTTGCCTTTTCGGCAAGAGGCTCTGCCGCGGCCGAGCGCCATGAGATGTTGCGTCTCTGGGAAAGCACAGATCCCCAGGGCTGTTGTGCCTGTAGATAGGGCGCCAAGGCACCGTGATGAGCAGCAAGAGCTTTCAGGGCTGGGCCCTTCCTTGTGGGAGAAGGAGCCGGACGTTTGCCTTTTCGGCAAGAGGCTCTGCCGCGGCCGAGCGCCATGAGATGTTGCGTCTCTGGGAAAGCACAGATCCCCACTGCTGTTGTGCCTGTAGATAGGGTGCCAAGGCACCGTGAAGAGCAGCAAGAGCTTTCAAGGATGGGCCCTTCCTTGTGGGAGAAGGAGCCGGACGTTTGCCTTTTCGGCAAGAGGCTCTGCCGCGGCCGAGCGCCATGAGATGTTGCGTCTCTGGGAAAGCACAGATCCCCACTGCTGTTGTGCCTGTAGATAGGGCGCCAAGGCACCGTGAAGAGCAGCAAGAGCTTACAGGGCTGGGCCCTTCCTTGTGGGAGAATGATGCGGACGTTGGCCTTTTCGGCAAGAGGCGCTGCCGCGGCCGAGCGCCATGAGATCTTGCGTCTCTGGGAAAGCACAGATCCCCACTGCTCTTCTGCCTGTAGATAGGGCGCCAAGGCACCGTGAAGAGCAGCAACAGCTTTCAGGGCTGGGCCCTTCCTTGTGGGAGAAGGATCCGGACGTTTGCCTTTTCTGCAAGAGGCTCTGCCGCGGCCGAGCGCCATGAGATCTTGCGTCTCTGGAAAAGCACAGATCCCCAGGGCTGTTGTGCCTGTAGATATGGTGCCAAGGCACCGTGAAGAGCAGCAACAGCTTACAGGGCCGGGCCCTTCCTTGTGGGAGAAGGAGCCGGACGTTTGCCTTTTCGGCAAGAGGCTCTACCGCGGCCGAGCGCCATGAGATGTTATGTCTCTGGGAAAGCACAGATCCCCAGTGCTGTTGTGCCTGTAGATAGGGCGCCAAGGCACCGTGAAGAGCAGCAACAGCTTTCAGGGCTGGGCCCTTCCTTGTGGGAGAAGGAGCCGGACGTTTGCCTTTTCGGCAAGAGGCTCTGCCGCGGCCGAGCGCCATGAGATGTTGCGTCTCTGGGAAAGCACAGATCCCCACTGCTGTTGTGCCTGTACATAGGGCGCCAAGGCACCGTGAAGAGCAGCAAGAGCTTACAGGGCTGGGCCCTTCCTTGTGGGAGAATGATGCGGACGTTGGCCTTTTCGGCAAGAGGCGCTGCCGCGGCCGAGCGCCATGAGATCTTGCGTCTCTGGGAAAGCACAGATCCCCACTGCTCTTCTGCCTGTAGATAGGGCGCCAAGGCACCGTGAAGAGCAGCAAGAGCTTTCAGGGCTGGGCCCTTCCTTGTGGGAGAAGGAGCCGGACGTTTGCCTTTTCTGCAAGAGGCTCTGCCGCGGCCGAGCGCCATGAGATCTTGCGTCTCTGGAAAAGCACAGATCCCCAGGGCTGTTGTGCCTGTAGATAGGGTGCCAAGGCACCGTGAAGAGCAGCAACAGCTTACAGGGCCGGGCCCTTCCTTGTGGGAGAAGGAGCCGGACGTTTGCCTTTTCGGCAAGAGGCTCTACCGCGGCCGAGCGCCATGAGATGTTATGTCTCTGGGAAAGCACAGATCCCCACTGCTGTTGTGCCTGTAGATAGGGCGCCAAGGCACCGTGAAGAGCAGCAAGAGCTTTCAGGGCTGGGCCCTTCCTTGTGGGAGAAGGAGCCGGACGTTTGCCTTTTCGGCAAGAGGCTCTGCCGCGTCCGAGCGCCATGAGATGTTACGTCTCTGGGAAAGCACAGATCCCCACTGCTGTTGTGCCTGTAGATAGGGCGCCAAGGCACCGTGAAGAGCAGCAAGAGCTTACAGGGCTGGGCCCTTCCTTGTGGGAGAAGGAGCCGGACGTTTGCCTTTTCGGCAAGAGGCTCTGCCGCGGCCGAGCGCCATGAGATGTTGCGTCTCTGGGAAAGCACAGATCCCCACTGCTGTTGTGCCTGTAGATAGGGTGCCAAGGCACCGTGAAGAGCAGCAAGAGCTTTCAAGGATGGGCCCTTCCTTGTGGGAGAAGGAGCCGGACGTTTGCCTTTTCGGCAAGAGGCGCTGCCGCGGCCGAGCGCCATGAGATCTTGCGTCTCTGGGAAAGCACAGATCCCCACTGCTCTTCTGCCTGTAGATAGGGCGCCAAGGCACCGTGAAGAGCAGCAAGAGCTTTCAGGGCTGGGCCCTTCCTTGTGGGAGAAGGAGCCGGACGTTTGCCTTTTCGGCAAGAGGCTCTGCCGCGGCCGAGCGCCATGAGATCTTGCGTCTCTGGGAAAGCACAGATCCCCAGGGCTGTTGTGCCTGTAGATAGGGCACCAAGGCACCGTGAAGGGCAGCAACAGCTTTGAGGGCTGGGCCCTTCCTTGTGGGAGAAGGAGCCGGACGTTTGCCTTTTCGGCAAGAGGCTCTGCCGCGGCCGAGCGCCATGAGATGTTGCGTCTCTGGGAAAGCACAGATCCCCAGTGCTGTTGTGCCTGTAGATAGGGCGCCAAGGCACCGTGATGAGCAGCAAGAGCTTTGAGGGCTGGGCCCTTCCTTGTGGGAGAAGGAGCCGGACGTTTGCCTTTTCGGCAAGAGGCTCTGCCGCGGCCGAGCACCATGAAATCTTGCGTCTCTGGGAAAGGACAGATCCCCACTGCTGTTGTGCCTGTATATAGGGCGCCAAGGCACCGTGAAGAGCAGCAAGAGCTTACAGGGCTGGGCCCTTCCTTGTGGGAGAATGATGCGGACGTTTGCCTTTTCGGCAAGAGGCGCTGCCGCGGCCGAGCGCCATGAGATCTTGCTTCTCTGGGAAATCAAAGATCCCCACTGCTGTTGTGCCTGTAGATAGGGCGCCAAGGCACCGTGAAGAGCAGCAAGAGCTTTGAGGGCTGAGCCCTTCCTTGTGGGAGAAGGAGCCGGACGTTTGCCTTTTCGGCAAGAGGCTCTGCTGCGGCCGAGCGCCATGAGATGTTGCGTCTCTGGGAAAGCACAGATCCCCACTGCTATTGTGCCTGTAGATAGGGCGCCAAGGCACCGTGAAGGGCAGCAACAGATTTCAGGGCTGGGCCCTTCCTTGTGGGAGAAGGAGCCGGACGTTTGCCTTTTCGGCAAGAGGCTCTGCCGCGGCCGAGCGCCATGAGATGTTGCGTCTCTGGGAAAGCACAGATCCCCAGGGCTGTTTTGCCTGCAGATAGGGCGCCAAGGCACCGTGAAGAGCAGCAAGAGCTTTCAAGGATGGGCCCTTCCTTGTGGGAGAAGGAGCCGGACGTTTGCCTTTTCGGCAAGAGGCGCTGCCGCGGCCGAGCGCCATGAGATCTTGCTTCTCTGGAAAAGCACAGATCCCCACTGCTGTTGTGCCTGTAGATAGGGTGCCAAGGCACCGTGAAGAGCAGCAAGAGCTTTCAAGGATGGGCCCTTCCTTGTGGGAGAATGAGCCGGACGTTTGCCTTTTCGGCAAGAGGCTCTGCCGCGGCCGAGCGCCATGAGATGTTGCGTCTCTGGGAAAGCACAGATCCCCACTGCTCTTCTGCCTGTAGATAGGGCGCCAAGGCACCGTGAAGAGCAGCAAGAGCTTTCAGGGCTGGGCCCTTCCTTGTGGGAGTATGATGCGGACGTTTTCCTTTTCGGCAAGAGGCGCTGCCGCGGCCGAGCGCCATGAGATCTTGCGTCTCTGGGAAAGCACAGATCCCCTCTGCTCTTCTGCCTGTAGATAGGGCACCAAGGCACCGTGAAGAGCAGCATGAGCTTTCAGGGCTGGGCCCTTCCTTGTGGGAGAAGGAGCCGGACGTTTGCCTTTTCGGCAAGAGGCGCTGCCGCGGCCGAGCGCCATGAGATCTTGCGTCTCTGGGAAAGCACAGATCCCCAGGGCTGTTGTGCCTGTAGATAGGGCACCAAGGCACCGTGAAGGGCAGCAACAGCTTACAGGGCTGGGCCCTTCCTTGTGGGAGAAGGAGCCGGACGTTTGCCTTTTCGGCAAGAGGCTCTGCCGCGGCCGAGCGCCATGAGATGTTGCGTCTCTGGGAAAGCACAGATCCCCACTGCTGTTGTGCCTGTAGATAGGGCGCCAAGGCACCGTGATGAGCAGCAAGAGCTTTGAGGGCTGGGCCCTTCCTTGTGGGAGAAGGAGCCGGACGTTTGCCTTTTCGGCAAGAGGCTCTGCCGCGGCCGAGCACCATGAAATCTTGCGTCTCTGGGAAAGGACAGATCCCCACTGCTGTTGTGCCTGTAGATAGGGCGCCAAGGCACCGTGAAGAGCAGCAAGAGCTTACAGGGCTGGGCCCTTCCTTGTGGGAGAATGATGCGGACGTTTGCCTTTTCGGCAAGAGGCGCTGCCGCGGCCGAGCGCCATGAGATCTTGCGTCTCTGGGAAAGCACAGATCCCCACTGCTGTTGTGCCTGTAGATAGGGCGCCAAGGCACCGTGAAGAGCAGCAACAGCTTTCAAGGATGGGCCCTTCCTTGTGGGAGAAGGAGCCGGACGTTTGCCTTTTCGGCAAGAGGCGCTGCCGCGGCCGAGCGCCATGAGATCTTGCTTCTCTGGGAAATCAAAGATCCCCACTGCTGTTGTGCCTGTAGATAGGGCGCCAAGGCACCGTGAAGAGCAGCAACAGATTTCAGGGCTGGGCCCTTCCTTGTGGGAGAAGGAGCCGGACGTTTGCCTTTTCGGCAAGAGGCTCTGCCGCGGCCGAGCGCCATGAGATGTTGCGTCTCTGGGAAAGCACAGATCCCCACTGCTGTTGTGCCTGCAGATAGGGCGCCAAGGCACCGTGAAGAGCAGCAAGAGCTTTCAGGGCTGGGCCCTTCCTTGTGGGAGAAGGAGCCGGACGTTTGCCTTTTCGGCAAGAGGCTCTGCCGCGGCCGAGCGCCATGAGATGTTGCGTCTCTGGGAAAGCACAGATCCCCACTGCTATTGTGCCTGTACATAGGGCGCCAAGGCACCGTGAAGAGCAGCAAGAGCTTTCAAGGATGGGCCCTTCCTTGTGGGAGAAGGAGCCGGACGTTTGCCTTTTCGGCAAGAGGCGCTGCCGCGGCCGAGCGCCATGAGATCTTGCTTCTCTGGAAAAGCACAGATCCCCACTGCTGTTGTGCCTGTAGATAGGGTGCCAAGGCACCGTGAAGAGCAGCAAGAGCTTTCAGGGCTGGGCCCTTCCTTGTGGGAGAATGAGCCGGACGTTTGCCTTTTCGGCAAGAGGCTCTGCCGCGGCCGAGCGCCATGAGATGTTGCGTCTCTGGGAAAGCACAGATCCCCACTGCTCTTCTGCCTGTAGATAGGGCGCCAAGGCACCGTGAAGAGCAGCAAGAGCTTTCAGGGCTGGGCCCTTCCTTGTGGG
The DNA here is from genome assembly GCF_026419915.1 of Harpia harpyja. Taxonomy (NCBI): domain Eukaryota; kingdom Metazoa; phylum Chordata; class Aves; order Accipitriformes; family Accipitridae; genus Harpia; species Harpia harpyja. The sequence goes on from NC_068958.1 coordinate 14,496,299, forward strand.
AGTATGATGCGGACGTTTTCCTTTTCGGCAAGAGGCGCTGCCGCGGCCGAGCGCCATGAGATCTTGCGTCTCTGGGAAAGCACAGATCCCCTCTGCTGTTGTGCCTGTAGATAGGGCGCCAAGGCACCGTGAAGAGCAGCAACAGCTTTCAAGGATGGGCCCTTCCTTGTGGGAGAAGGAGCCGGACGTTTGCCTGTTCGGCAAGAGGCTCTGCCGCGGCCGAGCGCAATGAGATGTTGCGTCTCTGGGAATTCACAGATCCCCAGTGCTGTTGTGCCTGTAGATAGGGCGCCAAGGCACCGTGAAGAGCAGCAAGAGCTTTGAGGGCTGAGCCCTTCCTTGTGGGAGAAGGAGCCGGACGTTTTCCTTTTCGGCAAGAGGCTCTGCTGCGGCCGAGCGCCATGAGATGTTGCGTCTCTGGGAAAGCACAGATCCCCACTGCTGTTGTGCCTGTAGATAGGGCGCCAAGGCACCGTGAAGGGCAGCAACAGCTTTCAGGGCTGGGCCCTTCCTTGTGGGAGAAGGAGCCGGACGTTTTCCTTTTCGGCAAGAGGCGCTGCCGCGGCCGAGCGCAATGAGATGTTGCGTCTCTGGGAAAGCACAGATCCCCACTGCTGTTGTGCCTGTAGATAGGGCGCCAAGGCACCGTGAAGAGCAGCAAGAGCTTACAGGGCTGGGCCCTTCCTTGTGGGAGAAGGAGCCGGACGTTTGCCTTTTCGGCAAGAGGCTCTGCCGCGGCCGAGCGCCATGAGATGTTGCGTCTCTGGGAAAGCACAGATCCCCACTGCTGTTGTGCCTGTAGATAGGGCGCCAAGGCACCGTGAAGAGCAGCAAGAGCTTACAGGGCTGGGCCCTTCCTTGTGGGAGAAGGAGCCGGACGTTTTCCTTTTCGGCAAGAGGCTCTGCCGCGGCCGAGCGCCATGAGATGTTGCGTCTCTGGGAAAGCACAGATCCCCACTGCTGTTGTGCCTGTAGATAGGGCGCCAAGGCACCGTGAAGAGCAGCAACAGCTTTCAGGGCTGGATCCTTCCTTGTGGGAGAAGGAGCCGGACGTTTGCCTTTTCGGCAAGAGGCGCTGCCGCGGCCGAGCGCCATGAGATGTTGCGTCTCTGGGAAAGCACAGATCCCCACTGCTGTTGTGCCTGTAGATAGGGCGCCAAGGCACCGTGAAGAGCAGCAACAGCTTTGAGGGCTGAGCCCTTCCTTGTGGGAGAAGGAGCCGGACGTTTTCCTTTTCGGCAAGAGGCTCTGCTGCGGCCGAGCGCCATGAGATGTTGCGTCTCTGGGAAAGCACAGATCCCCACTGCTGTTGTGCCTGTAGATAGGGCGCCAAGGCACCGTGAAGGGCAGCAACAGCTTTCAGGGCTGGGCCCTTCCTTGTGGGAGAAGGAGCCGGACGTTTGCCTTTTCGGCAAGAGGCTCTGCTGCGGCCGAGCGCCATGAGATCTTGCGTCTCTGGGAAAGCACAGATCCCCAGGGCTGTTGTGCCTGTAGATAGGGCGCCAAGGCACCGTGAAGAGCAGCAAGAGCTTTGACGGCTGAGCCCTTCCTTGTGGGAGAAGGAGCCGGACGTTTGCCTGTTCGGCAAGAGGCTCTGCCGCGGCCGAGCGCAATGAGATGTTGCGTCTCTGGGAATTCACAGATCCCCAGTGCTGTTGTGCCTGTAGATAGGGCGCCAAGGCACCGTGAAGAGCAGCAAGAGCTTTGACGGCTGAGCCATTCCTTGTGGGAGAAGGAGCCGGACGTTTTCCTTTTCGGCAATAGGCTCTGCTGCGGCCGAGCGCCATGAGATGTTGAGTCTCTGGGAAAGCACAGATCCCCACTGCTGTTGTGCCTGTAGATAGGGCGCCAAGGCACCGTGAAGGGCAGCAACAGCTTTCAGGGCTGGGCCCTTCCTTGTGGGAGAAGGAGCCGGACGTTTGCCTTTTCGGCAAGAGGCTCTGCCGCGGCCGAGCGCCATGAGATGTTGCGTCTCTGGGAAAGCACAGATCCCCACTGCTCTTCTGCCTGTAGATAGGGCGCCAAGGCACCGTGAAGAGCAGCAAGAGCTTTCAGGGCTGGGCCCTTCCTTGTGGGAGAAGGAGCCGGACTTTTGCCTTTTCGGCAAGAGGCTCTGCCGCGGCCGAGCGCCATGAGATGTTGCGTCTCTGGGAAAGCACAGATCCCCACTGCTGTTGTGCCTGTAGATAGGGCGCCAAGGCACCGTGAAGAGCAGCAAGAGCTTACAGGGCTGGGCCCTTCCTTGTGGGAGAAGGAGCCGGACGTTTGCCTTTTCGGCAAGAGGCTCTGCCGCGGCCGAGCGCCATGAGATGTTGCGTCTCTGGGAAAGCACAGATCCCCACTGCTGTTGTGCCTGTAGATAGGGCGCCAAGGCACCGTGAAGAGCAGCAAGAGCTTTCAGGGCTGGGCCCTTCCTTGTGGGAGAAGGAGCCGGACGTTTGCCTTTTCGGCAAGAGGCTCTGCCGCGGCCGAGCGCCATGAGATGTTGCGTCTCTGGGAAAGCACAGATCCCCACTGCTGTTGTGCCTGTAGATAGGGCGCCAAGGCACCGTGAAGAGCAGCAACAGCTTTCAAGGATGGGCCCTTCCTTGTGGGAGAAGGAGCCGGACGTTTGCCTTTTCGGCAAGAGGCGCTGCCGCGGCCGAGCGCCATGAGATCTTGCTTCTCTGGGAAAGCACAGATCCCCACTGCTGTTGTGCCTGTAGATAGGGCGCCAAGGCACCATGAAGGGCAGCAACAGCTTTCAGGGCTGGGCCCTTCCTTGTGGGAGAAGGAGCCGGACGTTTGCCTTTTCGGCAAGAGGCTCTGCCGCGGCCGAGCGCCATGAGATGTTGCGTCTCTGGGAAAGCACAGATCCCCAGGGCTGTTGTGCCTGTAGATAGGGCGCCAAGGCACCGTGAAGAGCAGCAAGAGCTTTCAGGGCTGGGCCCTTCCTTGTGGGAGAAGGAGCCGGACGTTTGCCTTTTCGGCAAGAGGCTCTGCCGCGGCCGAGCGCCATGAGATGTTGCGTCTCTGGGAAAGCACAGATCCCCACTGCTGTTGTGCCTGTACATAGGGCGCCAAGGCACCGTGAAGAGCAGCAAGAGCTTTCAAGGATGGGCCCTTCCTTGTGGGAGAAGGAGCCGGACGTTTGCCTTTTAGGCAAGAGGCGCTGCCGCGGCCGAGCGCCATGAGATCTTGCTTCTCTGGGAAAGCACAGATCCCCACTGCTGTTGTGCCTGTAGATAGGGTGCCAAGGCACCGTGAAGAGCAGCAAGAGCTTTCAAGGATGGGCCCTTCCTTGTGGGAGAAGGAGCCGGACGTTTGCCTTTTCGGCAAGAGGCTCTGCCGCGGCCGAGCACCATGAAATCTTGCGTCTCTGGGAAAGGACAGATCCCCACTGCTGTTGTGCCTGTAGATAGGGCGCCAAGGCACCGTGAAGAGCAGCAAGAGCTTACAGGGCTGGGCCCTTCCTTGTGGGAGAATGATGCGGACGTTTGCCTTTTCGGCAAGAGGCGCTGCCGCGGCCGAGCGCCATGAGATCTTGCGTCTCTGGGAAAGCACAGATCCCCACTGCTCTTCTGCCTGTAGATAGGGCACCAAGGCACCGTGAAGAGCAGCATGAGCTTTCAGGGCTGGGCCCTTCCTTGTGGGAGAAGGAGCCGGACGTTTGCCTGTTCGGCAAGAGGCTCTGCCGCGGCCGAGCGCCATGAGATGTTGCGTCTCTGGGAATTCACAGATCCCCAGTGCTGTTGTGCCTGTAGATAGGGCGCCAAGGCACCGTGAAGAGCAGCAAGAGCTTTGACGGCTGAGCCCTTCCTTGTGGGAGAAGGAGCCGGACGTTTTCCTTTTCGGCAATAGGCTCTGCTGCGGCCGAGCGCCATGAAATGTTGCGTCTCTGGGAAAGCACAGATCCCCACTGCTGTTGTGCCTGTAGATAGGGCGCAAAGGCGCCGTGAAGGGCAGCAACAGCTTTCAGGGCTGGGCCCTTCCTTGTGGGAGAAGGAGCCGGACGTTTGCCTTTTCGGCAAGAGGCTCTGCCGCGGCCGAGCGCCATGAGATGTTGCGTCTCTGGGAAAGCACAGATCCCCACTGCTGTTGTGCCTGTAGATAGGGCGCCAAGGCACCGTGAAGAGCAGCAAGAGCTTACAGGGCTGGGCCCTTCCTTGTGGGAGAAGGAGCCGGACGTTTGCCTTTTCGGCAAGAGGCTCTGCCGCGGCCGAGCGCCATGAGATCTTGCGTCTCTGGGAAAGCACAGATCCCCAGTGCTGTTGTGCCTGTACATAGGGCGCCAAGGCACCGTGAAGAGCAGCAAGAGCTTTCAGGGCTGGGCCCTTCCTTGTGGGAGAAGGAGCCGGACGTTTGCCTTTTCGGCAAGAGGCACTGCCGCGGCCGAGCGCCATGAGATGTTGCGTCTCTGGGAAAGCACAGATCCCCACTGCTGTTGTGCCTGTAGATAGGGCGCCAAGGCACCGTGAAGAGCAGCAACAGCTTTCAAGGATGGGCCCTTCCTTGTGGGAGAAGGAGCCGGACGTTTGCCTTTTCGGCAAGAGGCGCTGCCGCGGCCGAGCGCAATGAGATCTTGCTTCTCTGGGAAATCAAAGATCCCCACTGCTGTTGTGCCTGTAGATAGGGCGCCAAGGCACCGTGAAGAGCAGCAAGAGCTTTGAGGGCTGAGCCCTTCCTTGTGGGAGAAGGAGCCGGACGTTTGCCTTTTCGGCAAGAGTCTCTGCTGCGGCCGAGCGCCATGAGATCTTGCGTCTCTGGGAAAGCACAGATCCCCACTGCTATTGTGCCTGTAGATAGGGCGCCAAGGCACCGTGAAGGGCAGCAACAGATTTCAGGGCTGGGCCCTTCCTTGTGGGAGAAGGAGCCGGACGTTTGCCTTTTCGGCAAGAGGCTCTGCCGCGGCCGAGCGCCATGAGATGTTGCGTCTCTGGGAAAGCACAGATCCCCAGGGCTGTTGTGCCTGCAGATAGGGCGCCAAGGCACCGTGAAGAGCAGCAAGAGCTTTCAGGGCTGGGCCCTTCCTTGTGGGAGAAGGAGCCGGACGTTTGACTTTTCGGCAAGAGGCTCTGCCGCGGCCGAGCGCCATGAGATGTTGCGTCTCTGGGAAAGCACAGATCCCCACTGCTATTGTGCCTGTACATAGGGCGCCAAGGCACCGTGAAGAGCAGCAAGAGCTTTCAAGGATGGGCCCTTCCTTGTGGGAGAAGGAGCCGGACGTTTGCCTTTTCGGCAAGAGGCGCTGCCGCGGCCGAGCGCCATGAGATATTGCTTCTCTGGAAAAGCACAGATCCCCACTGCTGTTGTGCCTGTAGATAGGGTGCCAAGGCACCGTGAAGAGCAGCAAGAGCTTTCAAGGATGGGCCCTTCCTTGTGGGAGAATGAGCCGGACGTTTGCCTTTTCGGCAAGAGGCTCTGCCGCGGCCGAGCGCCATGAGATGTTGCGTCTCTGGGAAAGCACAGATCCCCACTGCTCTTCTGCCTGTAGATAGGGCGCCAAGGCACCGTGAAGAGCAGCAAGAGCTTTCAGGGCTGGGCCCTTCCTTGTGGGAGTATGATGCGGACGTTTTCCTTTTCGGCAAGAGGCGGTGCCGCGGCCGAGCGCCATGAGATCTTGCGTCTCTGGGAAAGCACAGATCCCCTCTGCTCTTCTGCCTGTAGATAGGGCACCAAGGCACCGTGAAGAGCAGCATGAGCTTTCAGGGCTGGGCCCTTCCTTGTGGGAGAAGGAGCCGGACGTTTTCCTTTTCGGCAAGAGGCTCTGCTGCGGCCGAGCGCCATGAGATGTTGCGTCTCTGGGAAAGCACAGATCCCCACTGCTGTTGTGCCTGTAGATAGGGCACCAAGGCACCGTGAAGGGCAGCAACAGCTTTCAGGGCTGGGCCCTTCCTTGTGGGAGAAGGAGCCGGACGTTTGCCTTTTCGGCAAGAGGCTCTGCCGCGGCCGAGCGCCATGAGATGTTGCGTCTCTGGGAAAGCACAGATCCCCAGGGCTGTTGTGCCTGTAGATAGGGCGCCAAGGCACCGTGATGAGCAGCAAGAGCTTTCAGGGCTGGGTCCTTCCTTGTGGGAGAAGGAGCCGGACGTTTGCCTTTTCGGCAAGAGGCTCTGCCGCGGCAGAGCGCCATGAGATGTTGCGTCTCTGGGAAAGCACAGATCCCCACTGCTGTTGTGCCTGTAGATAGGGCGCCAAGGCACCGTGAAGAGCAGCAAGAGCTTACAGGGCTGGGCCCTTCCTTGTGGGAGAATGATGCGGACGTTTGCCTTTTCGGCAAGAGGCGCTGCCGCGGCCGAGCGCCATGAGATGTTGCGTCTCTGGGAAAGCACAGATCCCCACTGCTGTTGTGCCTGTACATAGGGTGCCAAGGCACCGTGAAGAGCAGCAAGAGCTTTCAAGGATGGGCCCTTCCTTGTGGGAGAAGGAGCCGGACGTTTTCCTTTTCGGCAAGAGGCTCTGCCGCGGCCGAGCGCCATGAGATGTTGCGTCTCTGGGAAAGCACAGATCCCCACTGCTGTTGTGCCTGTAGATAGGGCGCCAAGGCACCGTGAAGAGCAGCAACAGCTTTCAGGGCTGGATCCTTCCTTGTGGGAGAAGGAGCCGGACGTTTGCCTTTTCGGCAAGAGGCGCTGCCGCGGCCGAGCGCCATGAGATGTTGCGTCTCTGGGAAAGCACAGATCCCCACTGCTGTTGTGCCTGTAGATAGGGCGCCAAGGCACCGTGAAGAGCAGCAACAGCTTTGAGGGCTGAGCCCTTCCTTGTGGGAGAAGGAGCCGGACGTTTTCCTTTTCGGCAAGAGGCTCTGCTGCGGCCGAGCGCCATGAGATGTTGCGTCTCTGGGAAAGCACAGATCCCCACTGCTGTTGTGCCTGTAGATAGGGCGCCAAGGCACCGTGAAGGGCAGCAACAGCTTTCAGGGCTGGGCCCTTCCTTGTGGGAGAAGGAGCCGGACGTTTGCCTTTTCGGCAAGAGGCTCTGCTGCGGCCGAGCGCCATGAGATCTTGCGTCTCTGGGAAAGCACAGATCCCCAGGGCTGTTGTGCCTGTAGATAGGGCGCCAAGGCACCGTGAAGAGCAGCAAGAGCTTTGACGGCTGAGCCCTTCCTTGTGGGAGAAGGAGCCGGACGTTTGCCTTTTCGGCAAGAGGCTCTGCTGCGGCCGAGCGCCATGAGATGTTGCGTCTCTGGGAAAGCACAGATCCCCACTGCTGTTGTGCCTGTAGATAGGGCACCAAGGCACCGTGAAGGGCAGCAACAGCTTTCAGGGCTGGGCCCTTCCTTGTGGGAGAAGGAGCCGGACGTTTGCCTTTTCGGCAAGAGGCTCTGCCGCGGCCGAGCGCCATGAGATGTTGCGTCTCTGGGAAAGCACAGATCCCCAGGGCTGTTGTGCCTGTAGATAGGGCGCCAAGGCACCGTGATGAGCAGCAAGAGCTTTCAGGGCTGGGTCCTTCCTTGTGGGAGAAGGAGCCGGACGTTTGCCTTTTCGGCAAGAGGCTCTGCCGCGGCAGAGCGCCATGAGATGTTGCGTCTCTGGGAAAGCACAGATCCCCACTGCTGTTGTGCCTGTAGATAGGGCGCCAAGGCACCGTGAAGAGCAGCAAGAGCTTACAGGGCTGGGCCCTTCCTTGTGGGAGAATGATGCGGACGTTTGCCTTTTCGGCAAGAGGCGCTGCCGCGGCCGAGCGCCATGAGATGTTGCGTCTCTGGGAAAGCACAGATCCCCACTGCTCTTCTGCCTGTATATAGGGCACCAAGGCACCGTGAAGAGCAGCATGAGCTTTCAGGGCTGGGCCCTTCCTTGTGGGAGAAGGAGCCGGACGTTTGCCTGTTCGGCAAGAGGCTCTGCCGCGGCCGAGCGCCATGAGATGTTGCGTCTCTGGGAATTCACAGATCCCCAGTGCTGTTGTGCCTGTAGATAGGGCGCCAAGGCACCGTGAAGAGCAGCAAGAGCTTTGACGGCTGAGCCCTTCCTTGTGGGAGAAGGAGCCGGACGTTTTCCTTTTCGGCAATAGGCTCTGCTGCGGCCGAGCGCCATGAAATGTTGCGTCTCTGGGAAAGCACAGATCCCCACTGCTGTTGTGCCTGTAGATAGGGCGCAAAGGCGCCGTGAAGGGCAGCAACAGCTTTCAGGGCTGGGCCCTTCCTTGTGGGAGAAGGAGCCGGACGTTTGCCTTTTCGGCAAGAGGCTCTGCCGCGGCCGAGCGCCATGAGATGTTGCGTCTCTGGGAAAGCACAGATCCCCACTGCTGTTGTGCCTGTAGATAGGGCGCCAAGGCACCGTGAAGAGCAGCAAGAGCTTACAGGGCTGGGCCCTTCCTTGTGGGAGAAGGAGCCGGACGTTTGCCTTTTCGGCAAGAGGCTCTGCCGCGGCCGAGCGCCATGAGATCTTGCGTCTCTGGGAAAGCACAGATCCCCAGTGCTGTTGTGCCTGTACATAGGGCGCCAAGGCACCGTGAAGAGCAGCAAGAGCTTTCAGGGCTGGGCCCTTCCTTGTGGGAGAAGGAGCCGGACGTTTGCCTTTTCGGCAAGAGGCACTGCCGCGGCCGAGCGCCATGAGATGTTGCGTCTCTGGGAAAGCACAGATCCCCACTGCTGTTGTGCCTGTAGATAGGGCGCCAAGGCACCGTGAAGAGCAGCAACAGCTTTCAAGGATGGGCCCTTCCTTGTGGGAGAAGGAGCCGGACGTTTGCCTTTTCGGCAAGAGGCGCTGCCGCGGCCGAGCGCAATGAGATCTTGCTTCTCTGGGAAATCAAAGATCCCCACTGCTGTTGTGCCTGTAGATAGGGCGCCAAGGCACCGTGAAGAGCAGCAAGAGCTTTGAGGGCTGAGCCCTTCCTTGTGGGAGAAGGAGCCGGACGTTTGCCTTTTCGGCAAGAGTCTCTGCTGCGGCCGAGCGCCATGAGATCTTGCGTCTCTGGGAAAGCACAGATCCCCACTGCTATTGTGCCTGTAGATAGGGCGCCAAGGCACCGTGAAGGGCAGCAACAGATTTCAGGGCTGGGCCCTTCCTTGTGGGAGAAGGAGCCGGACGTTTGCCTTTTCGGCAAGAGGCTCTGCCGCGGCCGAGCGCCATGAGATGTTGCGTCTCTGGGAAAGCACAGATCCCCAGGGCTGTTGTGCCTGCAGATAGGGCGCCAAGGCACCGTGAAGAGCAGCAAGAGCTTTCAGGGCTGGGCCCTTCCTTGTGGGAGAAGGAGCCGGACGTTTGACTTTTCGGCAAGAGGCTCTGCCGCGGCCGAGCGCCATGAGATGTTGCGTCTCTGGGAAAGCACAGATCCCCACTGCTATTGTGCCTGTACATAGGGCGCCAAGGCACCGTGAAGAGCAGCAAGAGCTTTCAAGGATGGGCCCTTCCTTGTGGGAGAAGGAGCCGGACGTTTGCCTTTTCGGCAAGAGGCGCTGCCGCGGCCGAGCGCCATGAGATATTGCTTCTCTGGAAAAGCACAGATCCCCACTGCTGTTGTGCCTGTAGATAGGGTGCCAAGGCACCGTGAAGAGCAGCAAGAGCTTTCAAGGATGGGCCCTTCCTTGTGGGAGAATGAGCCGGACGTTTGCCTTTTCGGCAAGAGGCTCTGCCGCGGCCGAGCGCCATGAGATGTTGCGTCTCTGGGAAAGCACAGATCCCCACTGCTCTTCTGCCTGTAGATAGGGCGCCAAGGCACCGTGAAGAGCAGCAAGAGCTTTCAGGGCTGGGCCCTTCCTTGTGGGAGTATGATGCGGACGTTTTCCTTTTCGGCAAGAGGCGGTGCCGCGGCCGAGCGCCATGAGATCTTGCGTCTCTGGGAAAGCACAGATCCCCTCTGCTCTTCTGCCTGTAGATAGGGCACCAAGGCACCGTGAAGAGCAGCATGAGCTTTCAGGGCTGGGCCCTTCCTTGTGGGAGAAGGAGCCGGACGTTTTCCTTTTCGGCAAGAGGCTCTGCTGCGGCCGAGCGCCATGAGATGTTGCGTCTCTGGGAAAGCACAGATCCCCACTGCTGTTGTGCCTGTAGATAGGGCACCAAGGCACCGTGAAGGGCAGCAACAGCTTTCAGGGCTGGGCCCTTCCTTGTGGGAGAAGGAGCCGGACGTTTGCCTTTTCGGCAAGAGGCTCTGCCGCGGCCGAGCGCCATGAGATGTTGCGTCTCTGGGAAAGCACAGATCCCCAGGGCTGTTGTGCCTGTAGATAGGGCGCCAAGGCACCGTGATGAGCAGCAAGAGCTTTCAGGGCTGGGTCCTTCCTTGTGGGAGAAGGAGCCGGACGTTTGCCTTTTCGGCAAGAGGCTCTGCCGCGGCAGAGCGCCATGAGATGTTGCGTCTCTGGGAAAGCACAGATCCCCACTGCTGTTGTGCCTGTAGATAGGGCGCCAAGGCACCGTGAAGAGCAGCAAGAGCTTACAGGGCTGGGCCCTTCCTTGTGGGAGAATGATGCGGACGTTTGCCTTTTCGGCAAGAGGCGCTGCCGCGGCCGAGCGCCATGAGATGTTGCGTCTCTGGGAAAGCACAGATCCCCACTGCTGTTGTGCCTGTACATAGGGTGCCAAGGCACCGTGAAGAGCAGCAAGAGCTTTCAAGGATGGGCCCTTCCTTGTGGGAGAAGGAGCCGGACGTTTTCCTTTTCGGCAAGAGGCTCTGCCGCGGCCGAGCGCCATGAGATGTTGCGTCTCTGGGAAAGCACAGATCCCCACTGCTGTTGTGCCTGTAGATAGGGCGCCAAGGCACCGTGAAGAGCAGCAACAGCTTTCAGGGCTGGATCCTTCCTTGTGGGAGAAGGAGCCGGACGTTTGCCTTTTCGGCAAGAGGCGCTGCCGCGGCCGAGCGCCATGAGAT